>NC_057797.1:115505707-115722290 GCF_018294505.1 Triticum aestivum | reverse complement strand
GACGGCCCAAAGAATGTCATGCAGCTGCGTCTTCGGCCCGCCCATAACGAAAAGCCCATTTTCTGTCATGATTTTTTGCCATAGAAGTAGGAGCCCATTTTCTGTCATACATATGACACTTCTATGATGATACCGGGTTTTGTCACAATTATCGTCATAGAAGTGTCATATGTATGACAGAAATTTTTTTTGTTCAGCCCAAAATGTCACGGATGTGTCTTTTTTTGTAGTGGAAGCTCCACCGACGTACCCCTTGCACCCATATATACCTACGTATCGTAAAACTTCCAGAACAGAGATTAGACTGGGAGTTCCGCCGCCGCAAGCCTCTCTAGCCACCAAAAGTCAATCGAGACCCTGTTTCGGCACCCTACCGGAGGGGGGATCCCTCACCAGTGGCCATCTTCATCATCCCGACACTCTCCATGACGAGGAGGGAGTAGTTCTCCCTCAGGGCTGAGGGTATGTACCAGTAGCTATGTGTTTGATCTCTCCCTCTCTCTCGTGTTCTTGATTTGGCACGATCTTGATGTATCGCGAGCTTTGCTATTATAGTTGGATCTTATGTTTCTCCTCCCCCTCTTCTCTCTTGTAATGAATTGAGTTTCCCCTTTGAAGTAATCTTATCAGATTGAGTCTTTAAAGATTTGAGAACACTTGATGTATGTCTTGGTGATCAACTTGCGGGTTTCGTGACATTGGGAACCTATGCATAGGGGTTGGCACACGTTTTCGTCATGATTCTCCGGTAGAAACTTTGGGCACTCTTTGAGGTCCTTTGTGTTGGTTGAATAGATGAATCTGAGATTGTGTGACGCATATCATATGATCATACCCACGGATACTTGAGGTCACATTGGAGTATCTAGGTGACATTAGGGTTTTGGTTGATTTGTGTCTTAAGGTGTTATTCTATTACGAACTCTAGGGCTGTTTGTGACACTTATAGGAATAGCCCACAGGATTGATTGGAAAGAATAACTTTGAGGTGGTTTCGTATCCTACCATAATCTCTTCGTTCATTCTCCGCTATTAGTGAATTTGGAGTGACTCTTTGTTGCATGTTGAGGGATAGTTATGTGATCCAATTATGTTAGTATTGTTGAGGGAACTTACACTAGCGAAAGTATGAACCCTAGGCCCTATTTCCTATCATTGCAATACCGTTTACGCTCACTTTTATCACTTGCTACCTTGTTGTTTTTATTATTTCGGATTACAAATACCTTTATCTACTATCCATATACCACTTGTTTCACTATCTCTTCGTCGAACTAGTGCACCAATACAATTTACCATTGTATTGGGTGTGTTGGGGACACAAGAGACTCTTTGTTATTTGGTTGCAGGGTTGCTTGAGAGAGACCATCTTCATCCTACGCCTCCTACGGATTGATAAACCTTAGGTCATCCACTTGATGGAAATTTACTATTGTCCTACAAACCTCCGCACTTGGAGGCCCAACAACGTCTACAAGAAGAAGGTTGTCTAGTAGACATCAGTTTGCCGAACTAAAGCGGCCACTGGATGTGGCAGATGCCGACATCGAGCTTGTTAACAAGCGGCTTGACAAGGCACAGGGTAAGTGATGTTTTCTGGTGAATGTCACATAGCAAGAGCAGCGTGATGCCAATATCTTTAATATGTTTTGACTGCAAATGGAGCTGCCACCATGGAGATCCTTTGGGCGGAACTTGCCCGAGCCAAAGATCAAGCAAGCAGTAGTAATGCGGTTGCTTTGAAGGCGGTCGAAGAGTTAAGAGCCGAGAAGGCCGCGCATTGTGAGAGCAAAGAGAAGATGGCCAAGATGGCCGTAGAGTTAAAAGACACTGCCGACCATTGCCAGTTCCTTGAAGAAGAGAACAGAGCGAAGGCAACGGACCTTGGAAAGGCCACGATGGCGACCAAAGACACCCGCTCTGCCATGAGTGCGAAGAAGGAGGAGCTGCGTGAAGCCGGTGATATTGTGGCTGCAAAGACCTTTTTGCTGCGGAGGAAGTTTGGAGATCCGCGGTATGCCCCTCTAGATCGGTTGTGGAGTTCGGTAGACGCATATCTAGATTTGACGACGAGTGTTGTCGATGCGGCCGAGTACTTCCGAGATCAAATAGATCGGGAAGTGGACAAGCTATTCTGGTCGCAGTTTAACGTTTTAGAGCGTCCGCTTCCACTGACTGATCAGCTTGCCGAATGGGCCGAACCCAATAGATTATCCGGACTTGCCATGAGGTCCGTCGTAGATCGTCTGTGGCCAGAAAATCCGAAGCCGAACAGCTATTTCAGCTTAGTGCAGCAGTTCCTTGGTGCGGTGCCGCACATCAATGCGATGAAGAGGTCGGCGTGCATAGAGGGCTCGCGGATGGCCCTTGCCCGTGTAAAAGCATACTGGGCAGAGATGGATGCTACCACTATTGCGGCGCAGGGTTCGGCCATAGGCCGAGTGGCTGCCGAGCACTATTTTGAAGAAGTTCTTGAGGGTGCTCGTTTGATAGAGGCCCAGTGCTCGAAGAATATTATGTTTGAATGACATGTATTCCCATTGTAAAAACAATGTTTTTATTGAATTTATCAAGGCTGTATTTATACTTGTGACTGAAAGTATTGTGATGCCTCCTGTGCGGCCATTTACATATTCATGTATATAACCTGAAAGATTGCAGTCGTTGGCTTCAGCCCCCACGCATATAATGCGGGAGTGTTCGCAAAAGACACGTATTCACACTTAATCCAACGTCTTGGTCCTAATAAGGAGGTGATGGCGCAGCGAACCAGGCAACCGGACTATAATGCTTTAACACTTTCACTTAGCCATAGGAGTTTGACAGTGGGGCTACTATATAGCCCCTGGTGGCTCCGCACTCACCCGAGTTCGGGGTGCGTACATGCCTGGCTGGGAAATGGCCCTTCGTTAAGGCGGAGGAATTCTAAGATTCCCATAGGTCATCGAGTGGTTGACCAGTCTCGCGCTATGTCATGACAGTCAGTTTTCGGCTTTCTATACGGAGGTGCTCGTCCGGATGAACCAGGGCACAATCGCAGTAGTTCTCCTGGTGCCGCCTTAGCTGATAGAGTGGAACGTAAGGCAACAAAACACAAGAGCCGGGCAAACCCAACATTTGACCAAAGACATGATTCGGAGCTAATGCATATAAGGCCAAACTCGTGACGCCGAACACTCCCTAAGGTATTCGGTCTTTATGGTGTAAACCGGGCCTAAACAGTGCCCTTTGTAAGAAGCCCCTAGTGTCCAGGTACATGCATTGTTCTGGTGTGGCCTCATGCCAAGACGTAAGCATCCTTCTCAATTGTACTGAGAATCTAAGGGATGTGTATCAACAAGAGACAGTAAAAAAGGTTGACGCAGGGTCTTAATCTAAAAAGAATCCTTTGATCGGGTCCCTGCTGCATGTCTGCGCCTGTGTCTCTATTGTGCCGTATCCTGGACGGGTGTAGCACGATGGTCATCTGTAAAAGAGAGGAACTTAGGTGAAAAGTTGTTGTGCAAAAAAGTAGGTTTAAAGAAACCATGTACAGTTCAAGATGAGTAAAAATTGCCACTTGTCTGCACGCGTTGAGCCCCTTGTATTTGTAATAGGGGTGTGGTCATCAAACCTGTATGAATTACATATAGCTGCGCCGGACTCGCATAACCGTGTCCGTGGTCTTGACGACCTATCGAATTCTTTAGTTGGTGCGACCATTTTAGTGTGCGGCTGCCAAGGCAGCCGCACTCTCTTCAGCGCGCAGGGATCGCTCAATATTTCCATTTAATATAATGATGCCACGTGGACCGGGCATCTTAACCGTGAGGGAAGCGTAATGCGGTATTGCATTAAAGCGCGCAAAAGCTTCACGTCCAAGTAGTGCTTGATAACCACTTTGGAACGGAGCAATGTGGAAGGTTAAATTTGTGCTACGGAACTTATCGGGAAAGCCGAATATAACCTTTAGTAGCAGGGAGCCTGTGCAATGAGCCCCTAGGCCTGGCGTTACACCTTTAAAGGTAGTATTGCTGTGGCGAATTTTTGTTGGGTCTATCCCCATTTTGCGGATTGTGTCCTGATATATCAGGTTTAGACTACTGCCACCGTCCATCAGGACTCGTGTGAAATGGTATCCGTCAATTATTGGATCTAATACCAAGGCAGCCCATCCTGCACGTCGGATACTTGCCGAGTAATCCTGATGGTCGATGGTGATCGGTTGAGACAGCCAGTGGCAGAACTCCGCGGTGATAGGCCCTTGGGCATATTTAAGTGGGAGTGCCGCTTTGTTTCTCCCCTTTTTCACGTGTAACACGTTTACTGTTTTGACTTCTGGTGGAAATTTCTTCGGTTCCCCAATGTTTTGCGTGCGAGGCTCATCCTCGTCTTCGCTTGATGTATCCTGCCCCTTAGGTTCGGCGTTGAGCTTGCTGGACTGCTTGAAGACCCAACATTCTATGTGGGTATGATTTGCAGGTTTATTGGGGGTGCTATGGATCTGACATATTTGGTCCAGAATTTTGTTTAAGCTGGACAGTTCATCTCTGGCGCCTTTAGAGGGCGGCTTTTGCTGACCTGACCGAGAGCTTCTGAATCCAGCGTTTACCGCCGTGCTCTTCGGGCTGTCTTCTTTATTCCGGCGCTTATTATTTTTGCAGCATCGTGATTTCCCGTTTCCATCTCTAACTTCGGATGTACTTGGGTCGCTGGTGCTGCATCGGGCTAGCCAGTTGTCCTCGCCCGCGCAAAAGCGGGTTATGAGGCTTGTTAATGCTGCCATTGTTCTCAGCTTTTCTTGGTCGTGGTGTCTGGCAAGGCATTCGTCTCGGACGCTGTGTTTAAAAGCTGCCAAGGCTTCGGTGTTTGGACAGTCGACTATTTGCTTCTTTTTAGTAAGAAACTTGTTCCAAAGCTTTCGGGCTGACTCTCCTGGCTGTTGAGTTATATGACTTAAATCGTCCGCATCCGGAGGTCGGACATAAGTCCCTTGAAAATTTGCCCGAAAAGCGTCTTCAAGCTCTTCCCATCTTCCAATGGAGCTTTCGGGGAGGCTTTTAATCCAGTGCCGAGCTGGCCCTTTGAGTTTGAGGGGTAAATACTTAATGGCGTGGCGATCATCTCCTCGAGCCATATGGATATGGAGGATATAGTCCTCAATCCAGACCCCAGGGTCTATTGTTCCGTCGTATGCCTCTATGTTTACGGGTTTGAATCCCTCTGGAAATTCATGCTCCAGCACATCGTCGGTGAAACATAGGGGGTGTGCGGCACCCCTGTATCTGGGTGTACCGCGTTGTTCGGATGTTTGTTGTGTTGCATCGTATGCTGGAGCGCGCTTGCGAGGTCCATAGATGGATCTGGTTGCGCCGTCCTTTTTATGGGAGCCCTCGCGTGGATCGCGTATTGGCTTATGTGCGGCGTTGGTTGCCGCTCTATGTTGGCCGTGAGGTCATCTATCCGGCCAGATGGCCATTTTAATTTTTGGTTGTGGGGGATCTGAGGCCTCCTCATCGAATTCAGGTAGCAACTTCCGCTTCGGGTAGCTCTTGGTGGGGCGATTACCGCCGTACTTCGCTGCTGTGTTGAGTACTTTACTCCGTCTGATTCTGAGTGTGTCTTGCGCAGCCTTGAGCCATTGCTTCTGCTTTTTTAGACTCCTCGCGGTGGCAACAAGCCTTTGATGGGCATTCTGTTGCTCCGGGTGTCTGTCCGGTGGGATGTCGTCTGGACTATTATCTTTGATAAAGTCGGGTTGTTCGGTTTGATTCTCCGTGTTGCCGTGGTCCGGCGATGGTTCACCCTGCTCTAACGCTGGGTCTACATGATCGTTGTTTCTACCGAGGCGGGATTTGGGGCGGTGCTTACGCTGCCGCTTTGACTGCTTCTCGAGGGGACAATCCTTCGTTGCGTCCTTCCGTTCCTCATTGTTGTTTTCTTTTGGTGTGTCCACCATGTATACGTCATGTGATGAAGTGGGTGTCCAGTGCCCTGTGGGTAGTGATTCCTGTTCGTCTCCTGCATCGTCGTCCATACCGTCGATGTCTTCAAAGTCGAAGTCGAGCATGTTGGTTAAGTCATCGACAGTGGCTACAAAGTGGGTGGTGGGCGGGCGGCGAATTTCTTCGCCATCCGCATCCCAATCCTGCCGGACATGGTTCGGCAGGATCCTCCTGATAAGGAGAGGGACCTTAATGAGTTCAGTATGTCGCCAAAGGGTGAGTGCTGAAAAATATCCGCGGAGGTAAACTCCATGATCGGTGCCCAATTGGATTCGTTAGGAACGAGCGCAAGCGGTTCGGAGTCCGTGGCCGGAGAAGGATCCAACAGTTTTACAACACGGCTCCCGTGAAGGGTAAGGTTAATATTCGGCTCGATCGCCACTGAGGATACGACCTCCATGGCGGGGTCCATCCACCCATCCATGGACGGCGCAACTGGCTCCAAATTGAGGGTCGGAGCGGCTACCGGTGCGATCTGCTGGACACTATCCGATGGTAGAGCTAAATCGTACCCATCATGACTGTGTGACGCACAAGGCAGGGGCTCGAATTCGTCGAAGATCAAGTCTCCACGGATATCGGCCGTGTAGTTTAAGCTTCCAAATCTGACCCGGTGGCCAGGGGCATAACTTTCGATCTGCTCCAGATGGCCAAGCGAGTTAGCCCGCAGTGCGAAGCCACCGAACACAAAGATCTGTCCGGGGAGAAAAGTCTCACCCTAGACTGCATTGTTATCGATGATCGTAGGAGCCATCAAGCCTAACGGCGACAACACAGAGGAACTCTCAATGAAAGCACCAATGTCGGTGTCAAAACCGGTGGATCTCGGGTAGGGGTCCCGAACTGTGCATCTAAGGCGGATGGTAACAGGAGGCAGGGAACACGATTTTTTACCCAGGTTTGGGCCCTCTTGATGGAGGTAAAACCCTACGTCCTGCTTGATTTTTTCTTGATGATATGGGTATTACAAGAGTTGATCTACCATGAGATCGGAGAGGCTAAACCCTAGAAGATAGCCTATGGTATGATTGTATGTTGTCCTACAAACTAAAACCCTCCGGTTTATATAAACACCGGAAAGGGCTAGGGTTACACAAGGCCGGTTACAAAGGATGAGATATACATATCCGTATTGCCTAGCTTGCCTTCCACGCCAAGCAAAGTCCCATCCGGACACGAGACGAAGTGTTCAATCTTGTATCTTCATAGTCTAACAGTCCGGCTAAAGGATATAGTTCGGCTGTCCGGAGACCCCCTAATCCAGGACTCCCTCAGACGCGGTGGTGTACTACCTGGGATACTCTCCAGCGTTGGAGTTCGGATTCAGTCTGGCGTTGGAGCTCGGATAAAGTCCGACGTTGGTGCTCGGCTGCAGAAGATACCTCAAATGCAGTCCAGCGTTGGAGCTCGGACGCAAGAGGACGCTGCCGCCCGGGAACAACTTCAAACCCGAGGTGTGGCATAAAAATAACAAGGCATTGATAAAGGCCGAAGACTTAAAGGGCTCCTCGGATACCTGACGTGTGAGATCTTCAGATTTAGCTCGGCAATCCTCAAGATAGGAGATGGGAAGATTTGTTGAACTAGTTTTCAAGACCGACGACCGAAGACAAAGAACAGTTCTGAAGAATCGAGGAGCGTCCCCAACTTGAAGACTGGTTCAGGGGGCTACTGACGGTGTCCTAGACTAGGGGGTACTCACCACGTCATCTCCTGATCAGTTAGATTGGGCCGAGGACCCCATGGCCACATACTCATGGGCCAGTTCGGACAACCCCTACCACATACAAGGAAGACTCCACAAGACTTGGCGCCCAAGACAAGGACTCTCCTAAACCCTAGGCCTCCGGTGTCTCATATAAGCCGAGGCGAGGCTAGTCAATAGACAATCTCATATTCATTACTACAATCTCGTGGTAGACACATATACTATGTACTACACCCCATATGAATACAATCAAAAGTAGGATGTAGGGTTTTACCTCCATCAAGAGGGCCCGAACCTGGGTAAAATCCTGTGTCCATGTTACCATCGCTCCAAGACGCCTAGCTTAGGAGCCCTACTACGAGATTCGCCGGATATTGAACCGACAGCCCCCCTCCACTTATTCCAGCCACCACACACTCTTTCTTCCTCCCAATAAATCACCAACCATCTCAAGCACGAGTTCTAGCTCATCTTGCTGCCATTTTCAATCTCCTAGCTCAAAGCTCCATTCACAAAACTGCTTTGGGGGATTGTTCTTTGGTATGTGACTCCTCCAATGGTCCAATTAGGTTTTGTTCTAGTGCTTTATTTATTGCAATTTTTTGCTGCTTAGGTGACCATGTTCTTGAGCTTGCATGTCAAACTTATGTGGTCAAAAGTAGTCTTAATGCATGATATAGTCTCTAGGCACTTGTGGGAGTTGTTGCTATCAATTTTGTTGAGTTTGGTTCACTTTTATTTTGAAGTTACTAAAATTCCAGAAATTTTCATAAAAAGATGAAGAGATTTTTGAGGGGCTCATTGAGCCGAAGCTCGAAGGATAAACAAAGTGAAGAGAACAAGAAGCCCAAGTATAATCTCCCTCATACTGCGGAGGTTCGGCCGTGTGAATGGCCTTGTGATGATTTCTTGAGAGAAGCCGAGATTCATGAATATTTTTATTATTTGGCTGAGAATGCAGGCCTCACCGCCTTCCTCCACGACCAACGCGAATAGTATCTCTTACTCACCAATATATTTTTGCAAAACTTTCATTTCCATGCTAGGAGCTCATGAGCATAAGGAGATGTCACTTCGTGATTTTTATTGGGTTTGTGTGATACCTTTTGAGGGCAGCATAGAGGAACCACATTGTGATGATGTGGAGGGATTTATTGATAAGATTGTTGTAGGGGAAACGAGGAAAGTTTCCGATGCAAGAATCACTAGCATACATTTTCTTGTTCTACGTTACTTTTCAATATTTGCTAGTAGATGCTTAATTGGTCACGGGAACTGTGGGAACCTTAGTGCTCCTGATATTTTTATTTTGCTCCATGCCTTGTTTCAAGATACTATTTTCAGTTTAGGCGCTATTGTCGCTAAACGGTTAAATCTGAACCATACTAAGGGCCCCGTCCTTGGAGGCATTTTTGCCTCGCACCTTGCTGCACACTTTAACATACCCATTAGGCATTATGAGAAAGAGGAAAAGTTGTTGCCTAATATTTTTCTAGATTATAAGAGCATGGTAGCACATGATTTTATTGTTAAGAATAAGAAGAAGATCCTAAACTATAGGCTGATTTTTGGTAAGAATAACTTCGAGACTATTACCTTGCCTGCTCCCTCTTTGTTTAACATATTTTCAAGCAAGTACCTTGTTTTACTAGAGGACGTTTATGCATACTAGAGTGTGACACCAGCTCCAGAGCCCGAGCCGGAACCACCCCTGGACCCTTATCGGCAGTTAGTTTACCAGTGGGATCCAGAGGAGATCGCCAACCAGTGGCACCCATAGGACACTCCTCCTTACACCGGAGAGGGCCACTTTGATCCATGGGCATAGACCAACTTAGGCTAAAATCCTAAGCATGGGGGAGTACATATTTCTCACCGACATTACATTCATGTTCACACACTCATGCTAGTTGTCGGTGCTCATTCTTTTTCATTGTATCATCCATGATAGTTCATTTCCTTTTTAGCTTTCTTCTTGTGTGACTTAATAAACATTAAGAAAAACCAAAAAATTTTGTAGCTTTTATTTAGTTTACTTTCCATGCCTGTAGTAGTAGTAATTAATAAGAAAACCCAAAAAGATTTCTCATTCTTCTTTTGCTTGTTGGGAGCTTTCCCGTGTAAATAGTTTTGTTTCTTTTCTTTGGGGCCCGAGAGGAGAAGACCATAATGAAAATGTTGAGTGGCTCTCATATGCATTATTGTTGATCTAACAAAGAGCCCATATTACCTTGTCTTCTCTCTTGAATTGAATGCTTGCATATTCCAGCTTAGTCCAATGCACGTGCACTATTATTATTATCCACACTATTTGGTCGTGCAAGTGAAAGGCAATAATGATGATCATATGATGAACTTATTGAGATGAGAAAAGCTGGTATGAACTCGACCTCTCTTCTTTTTGTAAATATGATTAGTTCATCGTTCTTGATTCAGCCTATTATGAAAGAAACATATTTGCAATGACAATTAGAGATTGTAGTTGCTTATGCCATGCTTAATTAGCTAGGAGTTTATAATGGTTTACCTTGTATGCCAACATGCTATTAAAATGGTTGTGATGTGGTATGATAGGGTGGTATCCTCCTTTGAACGATTCGAGTGGCTTGACTTGGCACATGTTCACGCATGTAGTTGAAACAAAATCAACATAGCCTCCATGATATTTATGTTCATGGTGCATTATATCCTACTCATGCTTGTATTCGGTGTTAATTAATTTTAATGCATGTTCATGACTGTTGTCACTCTCTAGCTGGCCGCTTCCCAGTCTTTTTCTAGCCTTCACTTGTACTAAGCAGGAATACTGTTTGTGCATCCAACTCCATAAACCCCAAAGTTGTTCCATATGAGTCCACCATACCTACCTATATACGGTATCTACCTTCCGTTCCAAGTAAATTTGTTTGTGCCAAACTCTAAACCTTCAAATAAACATTCTGTTTTGTATGCTCGAATAGCTCATGTATCAACTAGGGCTGTCTGTGTCTTCCATGCTAGGCGGGTTATTCTCAAGAGGAGTGGACTCCGCTCCTCACTCATGAGAAAAAATGGCTGGTCACCGGGATGCCCAGTCCCATGCTTTATGCAAATCAAATCAAAATAACTGTAAACAAAACTCCCCCGGGACTCTTGTTAGTTCGAGGCACTCGTTGTTTCGAGCAAGCCATGGATTGATGCTTGTTGGTGGAGGGGGAGTATAAATTTACCATTCTGTTTGGGAACCGCCTATAATGTGTGTAGCATGGAATATATCGAGATCTCTCGGTTGTTATATTGACAATGAAAGTATACTGCTCAAAATATTATTCACATCTATTTCAAAACCGAGCTATGATACCTTTACAAATCCCTGCTTCCCTCTGCAAAGGGCTTATCCATTTACTTTTATGTTGATTCATCATCCTCTTATTAAAAAGCACCAGTTGGAGAGCACTGCTGTCATTTGCATCCATTACTGTTAGTTTACATTGAGTATGACTGGATCTCTTTTACCATGAATTACAATGTCTAGTCAGTCCTTGATCCTTAAAGGTGCTCTGCATTTATGTTTTGCGGTCTCAGAAAGGGCTAGCGAGATACCATCTTGTTATATCATATCATGATTGTTTTGTTAAAGTGTTGTCATCCGAGATCTGTTATTATTGCTCGCTAGCTCATTATGCCATTGATATGAGTAAACATGAGACCTAAATGTTATTGTGAATATGGTTAGTTCATAATCTTTGCTGAAAACTTGAATACTGGCTTTAGATATTTACAACAACAAGAGCAAACAGAGTTTGTAAAAGTTTTTCTTTATCACTTTCAGTTTATCAACTGAATTGCTTGAGGACAAACAAAGGTTTAAGTTTGGGGGAGTTGATACGTCTCCAACGTATCTACTTTTCCAAACACGTTTGCCCTTGTTTTGGACTCTAACTTGCATGATTTGAATGGAACTAACCCGGACTAACGTTGTTTTCAGCAGAATTGTCATGGTGTTATTTTTGTGCAGAAATAAAAGTTCTCGGAATGACCTGAAAATCAATGGAGATTATTTTTGGAATATATAAAAAATAATGGAAGAAGAATCCATATCAGGGGCCCACACCCTATCCACGAGGGTGGGGGGCGCGCCCCCTGCCTCGTGGGCCCCCTAACGCTCCACCAACCTCAACTCCAACTCCATATATTCATGTTCGGGGAGAAAAAATTAGGGAGAAGGATTCATCGCATTTTACGATACTGAGCCGCCGCCAAGCCCTAACCTCTCTCAGGAGGGCTGATCTAGAGTCCGTTCGGGGCTCCGGAGAGGGGAATCCATCGCCATCATCATCATCAACCTTCCTCCATCATCAATTTCATGATGATCACCGCCGTGCGTGAGTAATTCCATCGTAGGCTTGCTGGACGGTGATGGGTTGGATGAGATTTATCATGTAATCGAGTTAGTTTTGTTAGCGTTTGATCCCTGGTATCCACTATGTTCTGAGATTGATGTTGCTATGACTTTGCTATGCTTACTGCTTGTCACTAGGGCCTGAGTGCCATGATTTCAGATATGAACCTATTATGTTTTCATGAATATATGTGAGTTCTTGATCCTATCTTGCAAGTCTATAGTCACCTACTATGTGTTATGATCCGGCAACCCCGAAGTGACAATAATCGGGACCACTCCCGGTGATGACGTAGTTTGAGGAGTTCATGTATTCACTATGTGTTAATGCTTTGGTCCGGTACTCTATTAAAAGGAGGCCTTAATATCCCTAAGTTTCCAATAGGACCCCGCTGCCACGGGAGGGTTGGACAAAATATGTCATGCAAGTTCTTTTCCATAAGCCCGTATGACTATATTCGGAATACATGCCTACATTACATTGATGAATTGGAGCTAGTTCTGTGTCACCCTATATAATAACTGTTGCATGAATAATCGCATCCGACATAATTCTCCATCACCGATCCAATGCCTACGAGCTTTTCCTATATTGTTCTTTGCTTATTTAGTTTTCCACTGCTATTGTTACTATCACTATAAAACCCCAAAATATTACTTTTGCTATCATTACTTTTTGCCACCGTTACCACTACTATCATATTACTTTGCTAGTAAACACTTTGCTACAGATATTAAGTTTCTAGGTGTGGTTGAATTGACAACTCAGCTGCTAATACTTGAGAATATTCTTTGGCTCCCCTTGTGTCGAATCAATAAATTTGGGTTGAATACTCTACCCTCGAAAACTGTTGCGATCCCCTATATTATCACAGCCCATTTGATGTGCTAGTTCGAAATAAGTTTGTGGGTGCTGGTGGGGGCTAATCACTTGGCTTCTGTGATGCACAGTGAGCTCAAGAAGCCGGCGAGAGTGATGTTATTTCCCTTGGTTGGGATTTGTTAGTTGTTACAATATCTCACTCTAAATTAAACGTCTGGCAAGCCATTTTCCTTGCTCCAAAGAAAATATGAGAGTCACAGCCGAGTTGAAAAGGGAAAGAACATCTAACTCCAGCTTACAAACTATACAAAAGCACGAGGGTTAATTGTTCATCAGGTTTACAAAAAAAACCAGGTTGAAAAGGGCAACAACTTCTAACTCTAGCACTGTTTTCGGCAGTCACAGTCAAATGGATCGGTCAGGTCCATAGAATGAACATCCTGAGTCGTAAAATTTACTGGATTATGACCACAATATGTTGTAAATAGAAGCCCAACACATTCAGAAGCTCTTTTGCCCACCTAAAACTCCTTTTTTTGCTCTTCCACATACCATCCGTCAAAACCATGCTGCTGATAAACTTAAGCCAGATGGACAATAGTAACCTCACATTCAGCAGGAAGAATGTGACAAATCTAGTGTTTGCATGGTTGGATACATATCATTCTAGCGTTATTGTGTTCAATCGAATCTCATGAGAAGTGAGAAAATCCCGATGCTTACGAATCCACTGATTGATTATAACTTTCTTACCCCATCTTGTTGCCTAAATAGACATGAAGATTGAAAACAGTTAAGGTCTAAAAAAATAGTGTCAAAAGAGCAACAGCTGAACGGTTAATTCTAGTACACTATATGCGGGCTTCCAATGTGCGTGAAATTATCACCTTTATATACAACTTCTCCAAACATGGAAAGCATTGCAGCATGCCAATAATCTTGTTCAGATCAAAACTATTCATTTGGATATATAAGATCTTGACAGAATCCAGCACCATTGATAGGCCATCCATGGAGAAACTCTTCATTGAGCATAGAACATAATATTAGTACAAAATGTGTACTCCAAGATGACATATAACTTATGCGTAGAAATTTAAAATGCAGCTTATGGTTACAAGTGTAGATGATAATATAAAGTACCTGAAGAACTGTGGAGCCAAACACCATATTGAAATGAGCACCGAGATCATGTATTACACTCAAGGTCTCCAGTTTAGGCACAGAGAGGACGGTTATTTGCAACGGTGAATTACTAGAATCAAGGATCAACCTTTGAAATGAAGGGGCATCTTGGACGATGAGCTGCCTTCCGTCAAAAGAAATTCCAATTCTTACAAGGTTAGGCGACTTTATTTGGAGACAATTGACTCTAACTGTGAAAACAAGCACCAAGCACTCCAGGGCAGGGCAACTAGAGTGGATGATGATGTGCAATGAGGCCTCCGATATAAGAACCCACAGAAGTGAAAGTTTCTTGAGAAATGGGAGTCTAAGGTTTAGTACCAGATTGTATGGTAGGTCACACACCGCAAAGGTGGCGGTGTGGAGAGAGGAGGAAAACCGCGAGATGGACACCGGTGCTGAGGGCATAGGTAGATGGCGTTCGGTATCAGGTAAGTGATTTCCAGGGGAATAATAGAACTCAAGCAGCTGTAGTTCTGTGAATTCAGGGGATTTCAGCCAGGCGTCCACCATGCAGGACATGGTAAGCTTACTCAGGTAGCATGACGGGATGTAGAGTCTTTGAACGGAGCCTTGGTGGGAGGAGATGATGGCTCTGGGGATTTCAAAATCAGTGAAGAGAGATAGTTGACGATAGTCGAGATTAAGGGGCACGACGCGCCATAGAGCGCGCCATAGAGCGCGCCACCGAATTGAGAGGACTTGGGTGCGACAGCAATCATTGGTGGGGAGAAGCGAGATGATCTCCCCAAGGATGGCGTCCGGGAGATCGCTGATGCGGTCCACCTGAGATTCTACGGGTTCCTGGGATCCGATGGGGCGGGGTCGCCGCTTCACCCCGCGCTGCCGGGTGCGGGATCTACAATAGGCATAACCGCTGGCGGGAGCCTCATCTTCTTGGCGCTGGGGTCAACCGACTCCATTTTCTTCGAGGGCGTCGCGTCGCGCTCACGGATTTGAGCAGAGTAATGAATGACGAGCTTACTTGTAGTGTGAGTGAAGAAGAAGGGGAGCTGGGGTTTTTCTATAGTAGTGAGGAAGAAGGGGAGCTAGGATTTTTTGTAGGAGTGAGGTGAGGAATTTGGGGGTACGAGTGGAGCGATCTGACGTGAGGTGGGTGCGAGTGAGGAGGAAGAAGAACACCCAGGTTTTTTTGGGGGGCGGTGTGCTGGGTGTGGGTAGCGCCTCTCATTCAATAAATATATGGACTTTTGAATTGATTTTACTATTTACTAGGGTGGATGGGTTGTTTTGTCTTGGGCCGGGAGAAACAATTACTACTAGTACAGTGGAGACACTCTACAACTACCCAGAAAAACAATTACTACTAGTACAGTGGATACAATACCACTTCTGGCTCCTCCTAGGTCATCGAAACGTCTCCCTCTACTGAATTCCGTTATAATTTTATTCACCGACATGCGGGCCATGCATCACGTGGGCCCAAATGCCATCCACCAAATTAGAAGGCAATATGCAGGCGGAGAGTCACCCCGGTCGTAGCACGGCAGTAACGAGCCGTCGTATCACAAAACCCCACCTCCTTGCAGTCTAAGTTTGCCGGATGAAGCAACCGTCATTTTAATCTTCACCGAATCCCCTTCTCCCTCACCGTCTTCAAGAAAGGCAACACTCGCATCTACCACTGTTCTTCTGTCCCAACGAAGGGAAGGTAAGCGGATACATGATGTTGGTATATTTTCGTTCAAAGAAAAAAAAGAACTTTTGCAAAGCAGTAACCGATCCTCACTCTTTTTTTTGTTTCATTGTCATTGCGATTGTGTTTTCCTTTCAGTGGTTTCCTAGTATTCGTCAGTTTCATGATGGACCAAGGAGAACCAGGCAAATATTTGCTGATATTGGAGCAGACGCGGGAGGCTGATCCCCACGAGACAGAGAGCTCCAAGAAGATGGAGGCAGCCACCGAGCCGACCCCAGATACGCTCACGACCACTACTGAGATGGTCAACGCCCCGTTTGAGGTTACAGCCCCCGTGGCACTGGAGGAGCAGTTTTCCCCCCTTCGAGGATGTATCCCCCCTCCCCCCCCCCCCCACTGAGCTGCCCAAGGTGATTTTCTTCTTTGTCGATCTCGATTGTGGTTTTTCATCTAAGTATGTGGTGATGAATAATGCAAAATTTTATTAGCTTCGATGCCATGCTATACATAGTGGTTTAAATAACTTGTGTTTCTTATACTGGAAAGTAATTCGGAATTTGTTTCTGTTTCAATTAGAGAACTGATGCATACAAGGATTGTGTGGTTGTACATGTCACTCGCTATGAGGCGGATGACCTGAATATATGCACTGGGAAAACATAGTTTTTAGGCTGTTGGATCCTGGAAGCCATTTGCGCTTATACCAATGAAGAGTTGTATTCCAACCTCACTGTTGTCAGGCGTGTTGTCCAGGGTGTACTGAAGCATAAGAAGTTCAAAGCTACTCCTTCATTTGTGAGGCATACTGTTCTTGTCAAGCTTATGCAGGAAGATGACATGGCATGCCTCCACAAACAAGTTTATGAGTGGCAAGGCCACAAGGTTGTCTTCATGAAGGTTCATAGGATTGAGCTGTTGTCGGACGTCCTTGATGATGTTCATGGCAAGGTCTGTCTTGTGTCCAACCCAAATTAGATCGGGCCATGAAATAGTTGCCCCAGCAAGTGTTTAATAGTAGTTTGGATTGTGTCTAATTATCCGAACCTTGCCTGTTATCGAGCCGTCTAGGGCTAGTACTCTGTTTGAATCCGTCTATGGGAACTGCTGCTACTTTTGTGTGCCCGTGAATCATGTGAGAACCATCGTAATTGTTGCCGAAACAGATGTGTCCTCACTAGTTTTTTCATGAATATTGCATGGTAAGACATAAGTTGTCACGGTTTATCATATGAGTAGTGTGTGTTTTGATGAAATAGAGTACTCGTTCGAGAACTGTGCGCCGACGTATACATAAGTACTTGTAAACACTGTTGGTGCTACCCCACTTGTAAGCAGTTGTGCAAAACACGACACATTGGCTTAGCTCGCTTCAACACTAGGCTATCGACCAGCTAACAATCAACAATCTGCTGCCTGACATATAAGCAACTATGTATCTTGTTACGGTGGTTCATGAAGTTAACTGAGGCCACAATGTAAATTCCAAACGTTCACATGCTAGTCCAGCGTTCATGTGGAACACTCACATTAAACTCGGCTTCATAAAAAACTTGAAAAGAATAAGTTAAGCAATTTTATACATCTCAATGATTCATAGAACATAACAAACATATACTAGTTCACACCAAAAGACAAAGTTGTGAGAAGGCTTACAAATCAGGAAAAAACAAGCAAGGCTTCTCTGAGCAAAGGGCCTCCCGGCAGGCTTAAATTTCCTGGAGTTCACTCTGGTTTTTTCTTGTTGCCACCATCCAGGGTTAGCTTCTCTCATTCCAGAATAACCTATTATAATTGTGTTCTCAGTTGGAATGCTGAACTGAACCATGTAGTGTACTGAGCAGCTGAAAGTCTTGTACATTCCACTAAATTTAAGCACCGCTATTTGCAGAAATAAGCAGACCGCAATGCCTCTTGTCCGCGCACCTGTCCAAAAAACCGTTGGGAAGTCGTGCCAGCTAGTCCTCGGTCCATGGATGAACTGGTAGAAAGTGCATTCCGGACTAGGATGCAGTTGTTTTTGCTTGTCCCTACACTGCAATCAGGAAGTAAAACGTACGAATCAACTTCTTTTATATTGCGTTGGTCATTCTACCTAGTAACTACCAATATAGGAATACCTGGAAGACGGGTGGTTAGACGACGACAACGAGGGATAGCCATCTCATTTTGCGCAGTTCTACTAAAACTGAGGTGTGTGCTTTTGATTGCGCGGATAGAAACGATACGAAGATGGACATCCCGAAACGAAATGGACACAGACATCCCTGTTTGCACAAATACGAAATACAGTTATTTAAACAGTGACAGATATTTGAAGTGGCATATGATTAACAGCAACATCTATTGTGTTATAATTGGCACTAGATTGACAGCATGAAAGTGTCCTTAAGTAAGTAGCATCACATCACATCAACACTACCACTAGATTAACATGTAGAACAATAGTATTAGTATTACTGTCATGAGAGTAGCACATGGTCAGTAAATGTGCAATCAAATTTGTGCAGTTCCACTAGGATGAAGCAATGTTAGCGGTGTGAGATTTAAGTGTAACTGCAAAAACACAATTCATGGGAAATAAAGCAAGACGCAGGCACTTCATAAGATGGTGGTGGCATTGCTTCAATTTATCGACGGCACTAGACCATTACTTATAGTGACATTAGGTGGCATTGCTTAATGCTTCATGTGATTTTACATTAATGGTAGCGATATGGGCGTAGGGAGAGCAGGGGCAAACACTCAGGCAACATGTCTGCATTTGTCCCATTTTTTATCTCCTCAGCGACATTTTCCTATGTGAGCACGGGAAATCTAGACCTGCTCATTCTCATCTGCGTTGTCCCCCAACACCCGTCACTTTCTTTCCTTTTTCAACCAAGAGATAGGTCCACTTCCCCCCACCCTTCGCCATCCACCATGCTTTCTTCGTCTTTTCAACCAAGAGACCGGTTGGGTAGCCAGTATCTACTACTTTCCCCCATTTCCTCTTAGAACCAAGTCCTAGATTCATCCTACAACTTACCCACTTTCTTCCCTGTTTGAACCAACTCATAGAGTCGACTGTATGAACTTGCTTTACGTCTAATAATAGTAAAATTCTAGGTGGCTTTGGAACAACGGACGGAAAGTATAAAAAGATCCACACGAAGCCAAGTGGGGAGCTGGGGCAGTAGAGCAAGGCAGGTTTCAAAGGAATATATACTTGAGGGTCGTTGACATGTGGCAAAGACGGCATTGGGAGGCCGGATCTTGGACACAATACCGCAGGGAGGAAGAAGGGGTCGGAGGCCCTCCCGAGCCGGCGCTCTCTCGGAGAGAACGACACGACCGCCGATCGGGACGCGCGGGTAGCCGCTGGTCTCCTCCCTCGCCGCCGACGACATCGTGAACGATGCACCTACACCTTTGCCCCGGTCGAGGTTGTCTGGCTGGATTTGTGACTAGCTGTGAGCTGAGAGAGAGTGTGGCCACCTATGTCTTGCTTAGCTCTGGAGAGCATGAGAGAGTGAACGAGAGGAACCCTAGTAAAGCAAGCGCAAAGGCTCCTTCTTATATATATAGTGGAGTGATTTTGTTGTACCAGCTTCAAAAAAATGCGCTCCTACATGTACCTGTGAGTGGGTGTGAGAGAATTAGTGCGTGCATGCACCGCTTCTCTTCGTGAGAGTACAATATACTATGCCCAAAGAACGTTCGCCACAAGAGTAATAGTATAAGTGTGTGACGTGTGAGCAAAAATAAAATGTGCGCGACGTCTTTTGTTTTTTTAGAAGTTCCGAGGGTAGGGTGTAAAGAGCACATATGTGTGTGACATCTACCTGCAGATAGACGGTGGGTGCGAGAGGGCTCGGGGGAGTCGTGACTCATGAGGGTGCGTGTGCGTGAGAGAGGGGGCACGTATCAATGCAATGCATGTGTACGTAAATCATTATCCGGCAAATGTTCGCCACAAGCCTTTTCCTGATGAACGCCGTAAGAACCATTAGATCGGCATCTGACAGTGTCAGTTTTGCCATGTCATTTAACAGAACAGCCACTCCTCCTACACACAAATCTTCCACGTGAGTGTTAGCAACTGTCGTATGCTCCCTCCATTCCAAAATGTAGTGCATATAGCTTTATTGAAAATTCAAACCTTGCAAACTTTTATCGAGTTTTCGTGTACCAAATTGCACATGTAGAATACCCTGTATATATCATTTCATTCGTCTTCGAGAGGTAACTATAAAGATGGGGGAGAAGTCTACAAAGAAAGACCATCGTATCACCTGCATCAATTTCAACCATCCTTTGGTGTGGAGGAATATCATAGGAACTCTATATGATATGATTTTTATAGGATTTTTTCCTTTAGAGCCAATTGGTTCATAGGAATAGATTCATATACTCCACATTTCAAAGGAAATAAACATGATATTATTTCTATAGCTTTAGAGCCACTTGGTTCATATGAATGGATTCCTATACTCCCATAATTTCAAAAGAAAATAAACATTAGCGTATATTCAATAGAGAAGTTCCTATGATATGAACCAAATTACATCTCTTTTCTAATCCCTCCTCATAGGAATTGAGATACATGTCATCTCTAGATTCAATAGAAAAGTTCCTATGATGTGAACCAAATGACATCTCTTTTCCAATCCCTACTCATAGGAATTGAGATACTCCATGTTATCTCTTTCCCTACAACTTCCATCTATACATCTTCTATTCCTAAATAGCTAGTACAACCCACTACTAGCTTTTTTCCAAGACATGCAACTATGGCACAAGAACTATATAGTGTGTGAATAACTTTGAAAGATGGTCGCTGGATGAAGCTAATCCGACAGTGCAGAGATGGCAAATCTGAGCACTACTGGCTGCTGGATATCATCAACATTCCAGCAGATCGGTCACATGTAAAATTTAGAAGACTCCATGGTTGAACTTAAGCATAATGCACAAACCTCAAAACACAAGCATTTCTCCTTTGTTCTAGAATCTTCCGTATCATAATTGATATTTTTTCTAAATGACTTGCCATTATTTGTTTTTTAATTTATGCTTTACAATGCACAACCCCATGAATCTTAACATTTTTATAAAACTAATTGATTTTGAATGAGATGAACTATAAGAACTAAACGAACATCTACATCATGCATATATGACTCAAAGCTTTACATGCTATAGTGTGTATTTATTCATAATTTGGTTTCAAAATCTCATGCGTTCAATGCATGTGTACCTTACTAGTTTTGAGTAGAGTAGACAATTTCATGCGGCCCCGGGTATATCAAAATGCAGGGCCCATGCATCATTGCCTTTTGGTCGAAACTACGTCCACAATTTTTTGTACGTACTATATCTCCATTGGTCCCCGAACCCAAAATGCTGCCTCGTTCCCCTAAAACCAAGCGGCCCACATATATTTAAGGCGTCGTCTCGAACTCAATCCCTCTCCCGTTTACTATGACGTGGCCCCGCGCGCCGTAGTAGTACTCCTACAAACCCTACCACTGCACGCATCATCGGTTTTCTTCAAGAGGACGAGGGAGAAGCCGATTTGTGGTGGAGACCTGATAACCCACAAGTATAGGGGATCACAACAGTTTTTGAGGGTGAAGTATTCAACCCAAATTTATTGATTCGACACAAGGGGAGCCAAACAATATTCTCAAGTATTAGCAGCTGAGTTGTCAATTCAACCACACCTGGAAGCTTAATATCAGCAAAGTATTTAGTAGCAAAGTAATATGATAGTAGTGGTAATGGTAGCAAAAGGTAACAGTAGCAAAAGTAATGTTTTTGGTATTTTGTAGTGATGATAGCAATAGCAACGAAAAAGTAAATAAGCGAAGAACAATATATGGAAAGCTCGTAGGCAATGGATCGGTGATGGAGAATTATGCTGGATGTGGTTCATCATGTCACAGTCATAACATAGGGTGACACAGAACTAGCTCCAATTCATCAATGTAATGTAGGCATGTATTCCGAATATAGTCATACATGCTTATGGAAAAGAACTTGCATGACATCTTTTGTCCTACCCTCCCATGGCAGCGGGGTCCTAGCGGAAACTAAGGGATATTAAGGCCTCCTTTTAATAGAGTACCGGAGCAAAGCATTAACACATATTGAATACATGAACTCCTCAAACTATGGTCATCACCGGTAAGTATCCCGATTATTGTCACTTCGGGGTTAACGGATCATAAAACATAATAGGTCACTATAGACTTGCAAGATAGGATCAAGAACACTCATATATTGATGAAAACATAATAGGTTCAGATCTGAAATTATGGCACTCGGGCCCTAGTGACAAGCATTAAGCATAGCAAAGTCATAGCAACATCAATCTCAGAACATAGTGGATACTAGGGATCAAACCCTAACAAAACTAACTTGATTACATGATAGATCTCATCCAACCCATCACCGTCCAGCAGGCTTACGATGGAATTACTCACGCACGACGGTGAGCATCATGAAATTGGTGATGGAGGAAGGTTGGTGATGACGATGGCGACGGATTCCCCTCTCCGGAGCCCAGAACGGACTCCAGATCAGCCCACCCGAGAGGTTTTAGGGCTTGCCGGCGGCTCCGTATCGTAAAACGCAATGAATCTTTCTCTCAGATTTTTCTCTCTCCGAAACCAAATATATAGAGTTGGAGTTGAGGTCGGAGGAGCTCTAGGGGCCCATGAGATAGGGGGGCGCGCCCTAGGGGGGGCGCCCTCCACCCTCCTGGACAGGTGGTGGGCCCCTTGGTCTTCATATTTTGCAAGGATTTTTTATTATTTTCAAAAAGATGTTCCGTGAAGTTTAAGGTCATTCCGAGAACTTTTGTTTCTGCACATAAATAACACCATGGCAATTCTGCTGAAAACAGCGTCAGTCCGGGTTAGTTCCATTCAAATCATGCAAGTTAGAGTACAAAACAAGGGCAAAAGTGTTTGGAAAAGTAGATACGATGGAGACGTATCAAGACCCCTACCCTAGGGTGCCCTAGGTAGCTGCCGCACGCATCATTGGTTTTCTCTTTTCTTTATGCTCTTGTGCCCGAGAGTGAAATGATGGTTGCTTCGTCCGTCAAGCTTAATGCGGGAAAGGTGGGGCTTTGTGATTTGACCTCTCATCACTCATTTTCTACTACTACGGCGCTACGACCGGGGTGCCTCCAATTCCAGCCGCTGCTCCAAACTGTAATTTGGTGCATCGCACATGGAACAAGATGGTGGATGACCCACATGTCGGCCAAAGGGGTCCTGTTAAGTGTGTTTCCATTTCGTGTGTGGACTAACCCTGCTTGAGTTGCTACGCCAACACGACAGGTGTAACCTACCACTTGGTTTTGCTCCATGGTGAATCCCGACTATATTGATCTAAAAAGATACGTACTAAACTACCCTCTCCGTCTCTTTTTTTAGGCATCTCGGTTTATAGGGCATGCACGTAGTTGTAGGTCATCCATTTGACTAACTAAGTATGAGTTACTTTGTCACAAAAAGTATATCATTGGATTATTAAGCGGATGTAGTTTCCAAACAAATATTGTTCATCACATATATCGCTAGTTAAATTCTCAACCTAGAACGACGTGCATGCCATGTAAACCGATACGGAGGAAGTATAGTAGTAAAAATGAGGTGATTTTACCGAGCGATCGGCGGGGGAGCACGGCCTGTCATCCGGTCCCAAGTGTCATGATGTACCAAGGAGATGCGCGTGTCCCTCTTAAGGCAGAAGCAATACTACGTGGTTTGAGATGATAATGAACCAAAGTGTGAAATAATGGTTGCTTCGTCCGTCTGGGAAGGTGCGGCATTGTGATTTGACGTCTCATTGCTCATTACTACTACTGGGGTGCGTCCCCCTGCTGTTCTGCACTGTTATTTGGTGCTTGACACGTCAACCCGGTTGCTATATGTCCCACATGTCGGCAACAGGAAGTAAAGAATTCATGAAAGTGAGCGTCCGCGGAGGAGTACAAAACACGGCTTGGGTTTTTGCTGCTTCGCGCGATCCATCAATACAAACCCGAACTAAAAAAAGGCGAGGGTGGGTCTTTTCCCGCGCGGCAGGCAGGGGAGTTTGTCATAGTCTGTTCGAGGCAAGGAGGTAGGAAGGGAAACAAGCAAATAAAGGTTGAGCGACTTAGTTTTGGGAAAATCTTATTTTACGGAGTACGTACCCACTAGGGTTTATAGGGCTCATCTAAAAACATTCGTTTTTTCGTTTTATAAGTCTCAATTCTACTACTAGTAGTAGTACCATCACATGTTGGATTTTGCGGTGCGTTATATCATCCGATGGAAGCAGTGTTAAGAGAAAACTCACCAATGCATGTAGAAGTTCATGGAAATTTAGTGGTCATTCATGCATTCGTTCTAATTAATGCCTTGTTAAACATAACTTCCTAAGAAAAACGAGCGTACTAATTACTTGTGCAAACTAGGAGTACGAAATTAATTCGACCACTCACCGTCTACCTTGGTTGGAGAGATTTTGAAATTGAGCCATAATGTGGAAAGGAGGGAGTAGTAACTTTTGTCTCGGTTACTATGCAACATGTATTTTTTATAGTGGCCTGTTATAAGTAAATGGAGGGAGTACTAAAGGACATATATATTTCAAACAATATGATAAACTCTCTAACCAAGGTAGTAGGGACGAGGAGTAAACAGAGGGAGTAGTAAAATTTTCTCCTCGTCCTGTGAGCCACCACGCGCGTGGGCGAGGGAGCAGGCGTAAGTCATACAGTACTACTACTAGTAAGCAAGCTTCACCTCATCCTACGAGTCACCGCGCCCGTGGGTGGGGGAGACGGTGTACTAAGCAAGCTTCTCCTCGTTCTACGAGTTGACGGGACACATCAAAAGTACTCCAGTGTATAGAGCCTTGCTTCTAAGGTAGGCCCCACATGGTTTGACTCTTTTTTAACATAACGCGTCAAGTCGCAATTTTTTTGTTCATCCGTGGTAGACGATCCTCCCTCCACCAAGTGGACAACCAATACACAGTCAAATTACCACGTGGGCTGCCTTTTCGTATAGAAATAAGCTCCATCGTGTACCCGCGCGGGTGTGGTTGGGAAAGAGGCGGGACTACGTGCGCCGTGTGTGCACCTCTTCTCTTTGTGCACGTCCCCCACCTACGTGTGTGTGTGAGAGAGATACAAACCTAGATAAATGGCTTGTGCGGAATAACTACTCTTCGTAAGCCATTGTAAGAGTGGACAATATGGTGAAGGAGGAGATAGGGGAGCGGCGGAGGTGTGCGATTCTTGACCGGCGTTTGGCCTCGTTTAAATAGGAGATTAAATAGACGGCGGGCGGGAGGAGCTCGGCCGGTGTTGCATTTAATGCAGGCCCGGTCATGAACGGACGTGTGTCTAGAGTGGGTTTCTCGGCTTCCACACGGGCGGATTTCATGGAGGCGTTTGAATGCGGCAAGGAGGCGTGTTCAGCCGGGCGTGCAGCGAGTGGAGCCCTTGACTCTGACGTACAACACCGCGCCGTTCTTCCACTGACGTGTGGGCTCTTTGGGTACATGGCCTGCATGTCAGTGACCCAACACAGGCAGCGCACAGCAGAGGAACCTTTGGTGGGCCAGGGCGGTCAGAAGTGGGTGAGGGAGTCCTGGATTAGGGGGTCTCCGGACAGCCGGACTATATCCTTTGGCCGGACTATTGGACTATGAAGATACAAGAATGAAGACTTCGTCTTGT
This sequence comes from Triticum aestivum, assembly GCF_018294505.1. NCBI lineage: Eukaryota > Viridiplantae > Streptophyta > Magnoliopsida > Poales > Poaceae > Triticum > Triticum aestivum. The sequence continues at coordinate 115,696,825 of NC_057797.1, read as the reverse complement.
GTCCGGATGGGACTCTACTTGGCGTGGAAGGCAAGCTAGGAAATACGGATATGTATATCTCCTCCTTTGAAACGGACCTTGTGTAACCCTAACCTCTCTGGTGTCTATATAAACCGGAGGGTTTTAGTCCATAGGACAACATACAATCATACCATAGGCTAGCTTCTAGGGTTTAGCCTCTCTGATCTCGTGGTAGATCTACTCTTGTACTACCCATATCATCAATATTAATCAAGCATGACATAGGGTTTTACCTCTGTCAAGAGGGCCCGAACCTGGGTAAAACATTGTGTCCCCTGCCTCCTGTTACCATCCGCCTTAGACGCACAGTTCGGGACCCCCTACCCAAGATCCGCCGGTTTTGACACCGACATTGGTGCTTTCATTGAGAGTTCCTCTATGCCGTCGCTAGAAGGAAGGATGTCTCGTCTCGTCTTTAAAGACGATACTTCTGTCGGGGGAGCTTTGGTTGTCGGCCAAACTCTCCGGCTAGGCGGGTTCGTCATGACCGCCTGTTCGGCTGCCGCGCCGACGATGACTTCTCGGGTCATCAAAAACAGCCTCCACGTCAAGTCGGCTCTTTCCGAACAGATGGATCCAATGGAGCTCGCCTCCTTAAACAAGCTCTTGGATCGCATCGTCGCCTTGGGAGTCGCTACGGACTATGATCGGATTGGTCTTAAACCCGACCAAAGGGAGATTAACCCTCCACCGATCACCCATCATATTGCAGTGGTGGAGGAACAACGCGGCGACCTTTCCTCTATCTTGAGGACCAATTATGTCCGGATTCCCGAGCTCTTTGAGCCGGACGCCCGTTCGTGGGAGGACAACATCCAATCCCTGAACCTTGAGTCAGGCAGCAGACCAGGATTATCGGGTAACACCCCGGAACAGGAACTTCCAAAATTGGAAACTCCTCGTCCCCTGGATCCCAGATCGGGTAAGGGTTCAGATTCAATTACACCCACCCACCCAAACATAAGCAATCTTTCCCACATCAGGCAAGAGCCCCAGGAAACAGTACATCACTACTGGGCCATATTCCTCGTTGTGATGAACAAGGTTAAGGACTGTCGCGAGGAAGACGCAATCCCATTTTTCTGCAGTAATTGCACGGACAAGGGAATCCAAGTCCACCTCTTTTAAAACAGCAGATGAAATAGTCAAATTCCAAGTCCACCCAACGGACCCTACAAAAACAGCCTCCATCGGGGCACAGTTAAACTCTGCCGTGGATGCCGCACTACGAGAGTTCCTGCGCGAAAATTGGGACATATTCGCCTGGCATCCCTCAGACATGCTAGGAATCCCACGCAGGCTGGCCGAGCATAGCCTCAATATCCTAAAGGGATTCAAGCCGATCAAGCAAGCTCTTCGGCATTTCTCCGAACCTAAGAGACAGGCCATGGGAGAAGAACTAGCCAAGTTATTGGAGGCCGGATTCATCAGAGAAATAAAACATTCGGACTGGCTAGCAAACCTGGTGATGGTATCAAAGAAGGACAAATCCTTGCGCCTTTGTGTCGATTTCAAAGACCTCAATAAAGCTTTGCCCAAAGGATCCCTTCCCCCTCCCACGCATCGATTAAATCATTGATGCTACCGCAGGACACGAGTCATTGTGTTTCCTTGACGCATACTCCGGTTATCACCAAATCAAGATGACGGAGTCCGACCAAGCCGCAACGGCATTCATCACACCATACGGTCCCTTCTGTTTCAACACAATGCCTTTTGGGCTCAAAAATGCCGGCGCAACATATCAGCGCATGATTCAGACATGTCTGGAGAAACAAATCGGCAAAACAGTAGAGGCATGCGTAGATGATGTGGTCGTCAAAACCAAACACGTCGAATCTTTGATAGATGACTTGGGGCTCACATTCGACAACCTCCGAACATATGACAACAAGCTCAATCCAGAAAAATGCATTTTCGGCGTACCAGCCGGAAAGCTCCTGGGATTCATTGTCTCCAGTAGAGGTATTGAAGCTAATCCGGCCAAAATCCGAGCTTTGTCACAGTTGGCTACCCCAACAGACCTCAAAAAAATCCAGAAATTAACTGGATGTGTGGCGGCTCTAAGACGCTTTATCTCCCGCTTAGGAGAAAAGGCTTTACCCCTTTATCGCCTCCTTCGGCGCACCAAGCACTTCGAGTGGACGGATGCGGCCACAGCCGGATTGGAAGAAATAAAGGCCATTTTGGCAACCAACCCAATCCTGGCCGCGCCAAACATCGGCGAACCAATGCTATTGTACATTGCGACAACTCATCAAGTTGTAAGCGCGGTGCTCGTTGTCGAACGGGAAGAGGACGGACACAAATTCCCTCTTCAAAAGACGGTATACTATGTATCCACTGTCCTCACTCCATGAAAATCATGATACTCGCACTACCAAAAGATAGCATACACGGTATTCATGGCATTGCGGAAACTGTGACACTACTTTCAAGAGTGTTCGATTACAGTAGCCTCAGAAGTGCCACTTAATGATATTATAAACAACTGCGATGCTACGGGTCAGATTGCCAAATGGGCCATTGAGCTCCTCCCATTCGACATAACATACAAACCTCGACGAGCCATTAAATCGCAAGTATTGGCCGACTTCGTTGCCGAATGGGCGGAGGCCGAACTCCCTAAAGAGTACGGCGCATACTCCAATTGGATCATGCACTTCGACGGTTCTAAAAGACTGGCCAGTCTAGGGGCTGGCGTCGTCCTGACGTCCCCAACCGGAGATACCGTTCAGTACGTACTACAAATATTGTATACAGACTCCAACAACGCAGCCGAATACGAAGCTCTGTTGCATGGTCTTCGGATGGCTGTCTCCATGGGCATTCAACGCCTGGAGGTGCGTGGGGATTCAAAGCTCGCAATATCCCAAATAAATGGAGACTTTGATGCCAAGGATCCAAAAATGGCGGCCTATTGAAACGCCGTCCTAAAAATGTCAGCTCGGTTCAAGGGGCTCGAATTTCATCATGTGGCTCGGGAAAACAATCAGGCGGTGGATATCCTCGCCCGCATCAGCGCAAAACGCGATGCGGTCCCCCCAACATATTTTTGGAAAGGCTGTTCAAGCTATCCGTAGTATGGGAAGGGGACACCGGTAACAGCAGTCCGGACCGGCAAAAATACCCGATACCGAACTCTCTGACACAATCGGAGGCTCCGCCACCGAAATAACACCTTCAGCCCACGAAATAATGTCCATTATTGCCCCGTGGACAGAACCATTCCTAGCCTACCTAACTAGACAGGAACTCCAGGAGGACCAAAATGAGGCACGCTGCATAGTGCGGCGATCCAAGGCCTACAGGGTCCATGAGGGAGAATTGTACAAGAAAAGCACTACCGGAGTCCTTCAAAGGTGCATCTCCGAAGAGGAAGGGCGGAATCTTTTGACAGAAATTCACGCCGGACTCGGCGGTCATCACGCCGCAGCCCGGGCTCTTGTAAGGAAGGCCTTCCGTATAGGATTCTATTGGCCAACGGCCCGGGCAGATGCAATGGACTTGGTCCAACATTGCGCCAGCTGCCAGCTCTTTGCAAATCAAAGCCACATGCCACCCACCGCCCTCCAAACAATCCCCATTAGATGGACCTTTGCGGTCTGGGGGCTTGACATGGTCGGACCTCTTAAAGGGGGAACCCACAAGAAAAAATACCTATTGGTCATGGTGGATAAATTCACCAAATGGATAGAGGCCAAACCGGTTAAAACAGCCCAATCCGGACCGGTGCTAGATTTCATATCCGGGGTGGTACACCATTATGGCGTCCCCCACAGCATCATCACTGATAATGGCACGAACTTCACGGCCGACGAGGTAAAACTCTGGTGTAGCAAAATGGGCAGCAAGCTCGATTATAACTCAGTCTATCACCCACAAATCAACGATCAAGTCGAGCGAGCAAACGGTCTCATAATGAGCGGCATTAAACCCAAATTAGTGCGCTCCTTAATGGAGTCTAACACGCACTGGGTAGAGGAGCTTCACTCCGTACTCTGGGGGCTGCAGACCACGCCGAATCGTAGTACCGGATATACACCCTTCTTTATGGTGTATGACGCAGAGGCAGTCTTGCCCTGCGACATAATTCATGACTCACCTAGAGTGTGCATATACGAAGAAAGAGAAGCCGAGCTCGATCGGCAGGACAATCTGGACACCTTGGAGGAGGAGAGCGATGTAGCCAAAGCCCGTTCCGCATTTTATCAGCAACAGGCTTGCAGATACCAAAGCAGAGAAGTACGGGCCAAAACTTATAACATTGGCGAACTAATTCTACGCCTGCCGGATAAGAAAAAGAACAAGCTCGAGCCCAAATGGGAAGGTCCCTTCATTATTGACCAAGTTCTGACCGGTGGAGAGTACTGACTGCGGGATGCATCGACTAGTCGACACGAGCCGAACCCATGGAACGCGGCCAGGCTCCGACAATTCTACGCCAAGCACCGGACTCTATGTTAGTCCCCTTCCTTTGTCCATTTTTCGCATATACGTTACCTGTCTTGTTTTCCTTTCTTTCTTCCTTTTTCTCTAGGCCTTCAAGGGTCACCTTGTGCCTCGCTTGCACATTACAGATGCGCTAGCCGCACTCTTCATACCTGGGGGCTTCTTTCACAGAAGCTTAAATTATTTATCCGGGCTTCATGCCCAACACATGTGTTATACTTCCGCATGTACCTTTTTTCACCATTATATGAATCGATATGACTTAAGTTTTGGCCAAGCTGGGTTGCCTGGCTCTTGTATTTATGCCCTACGTTCCCGTTAATTCGGCTAGGGCATAAGGGGAGTACCTCTGCGATTGTTACTGCCGGGTCAGTCGGATGTGTACCTCAGACTGGGTGAAGCCGAAAGCTAGCATTCTTAAGGGAATATTCGGTCGGTGAACAAAAGATGATTTTTATTTTTCCATATCTGCCCTCAGATGTTTTTCCTGCGTTTCCTATCACAGTCCGGACATGCACTTTAGGGCATGCTTACCTAAGGAAAGGAACCCTTAACGGAACTATTCTCCCTGGAAGATGTTTCTTACTACCCATGTAATATAACATAACTAGTTGGGCACTTGTCTGATAAAGCACTAATGACCCCTACACCTGGTCTCTACGCATACCCTGGTTCTTATATAACTAAGCAGGAATTCGGATACACTCCGGACTATTGGGCCCGGAGGCTGAAGCGAAAAGGTCTACAACGACAAATGATCTACAATCCAGCTAGAAGGCATTATACATGTCATTTTAATTACATAGTCATGCAGACTGACTAAATTCCTCTTCTGTACCATCCAACAGGCGGTCTAGCTTACAATCCTCTTGGGAATATTTTGCGGCTAATTCTACTTGCCCATACACTAAGCTAACGGGGATCTCTTTCCCGTTGCGCCCCACAGGTCCGACCTCGGCCATATGATTTGGGTCTGCTTTGGTATACCGCGTCTTCACCATGGCCAGGCTTCTCTGGCACCCTGTCGGCAAGCTGATATCTTCCATAATCGGAAGCGCCGCCACGCTCCTTTGAGCTTCTTCGCAAGCTCTGCAACGCCCTTTGGCAGGGAGACTGACGGCCAGAAGGCCTCGGCAACACCCTGCATTACCTGCCGAACTTGTTCGTGCAGATGTGACAGCTCGGACAGAAGATCACCCACAGACCCGGGCATTTCCTCCATGGGACGACCCATCAGCATACCTACAGACATAACACTGTTAGTTGGCTTCTCCGCCGAATACCTTTAAAAGGATTCGTTCAAGCACTTACTGAAAATGCCGCGCCGAAGCCTCTTATTCTCCTTCTCGGAGTCTGCAAGCTGGCCCCGAACGTCTTTTAGTTCCACGTTCAGCTTTATATTGGTGTCTTGGAGATTGTTTTTCACCCGCCTAACCTCAGTCAGCATGCGTTTGCCAGCCTCTAGCTGCCGCATAACATGCTGGTCCTCCGGATTTTCTCCAGATTCATCTGCAAAATCTATTGTTAGATCTGCAGCCACGCCGCACACTATATGGTAACCATCATTCTTTAAAATGTGACCAGAAGGAGCCTTTTTCTGTTCCTGCAATGTGGCAACAGCGGCCCGCGGTTGGGTCTTGCATTCCTCCAGCTCCTGGGACAGCCTAGTATTCTTCTCTGTAAGAACCTGCACAATAACGATGATCCTTAAATCAGTTCTGCTAACTGTTTCATGTCTCAGGGGCTACTGATACATATAAATCGTCACATTCAATCACCTGTACATCCTTTACATACTGATCTGTGGCTCTGGCTAGACCATCTTGAGCGGCACGGAGGTACGCCTCTCCAGAATTGAAGGCATCAAACACCTCTGGTGAGAAACAAGCGTCACGGAGTATGGCCCGGCGGCGCCTATGATTCATGGCGCTTTCCACTAGGAATTTGTAGCGGATAATTTGTCTGCATCCTCTGTAGGGGGATTATTCGGCGCCTGCCCCATATCGGCTTCTGCCTCCATGTCCGGTCCTGGCGCCCGACTGGTGGAAGCATGATCGGCAACATCGCCGGATATATTCCGATGAGCGTTTTTTCTGTTAAAGAAACACGGGCGTCATTACATTTCAAGAAAGACGACAACCATGGAGCAAGGTTTGTTATACCTTTGCGTCGGCATCTCCGTCCTGACCGCCTTCCTTTTTGGCCTACCCGGTCTCGGTGCCTCCTGTTCGCGCGTTGCTGCGGGTTCGGCAGGGCGTCCCGAATGCCTTCCCTGTAAAAGATGCCATGTGTGTATGGTTGGTGAAGTGCCGAAAAGGGGATCCTGGTTTTGGAGTTGGGATTTTTGGTTTTCCTTACTTGCGATGCAGGGAGCAGTCCGGGATAGTCGGCTGTAATGGCCACCATGACATCATCGCAGCTTAACTGACAGAACTGCCGGTCCATCAGCTCCACAAATATAACCGAATCTTCTTCAAGTCCGGAGTCGAGGGCCTGGTCAGGGTCCTCTGGTTGTGGAGAAGGGCTGCTGACCTCCTTTATGGCTTTTCGCAGTTCCTGCCACAAGGTGGCAAAGTGAATACTTACGACAAAGAGTGTGGGAAAAATGGGAGTATGGGGATATAGCTTACCCAACTTGGAGGATTGTACAACGAGAATCCATCTCGTGGCTTGATGCGGGTGAACTCCTCCTCCTCTCCCTTGAGCAATTTGGACAGAATCTTGGCTAGTGCGGCAGCATCGCCCGGGCCCTTACATCCATAGCGGGTGGCGTCATCCGCCCCGTTGAAACACCATAAGGGGTGCCCACGGTATTGAAGTGGTTGCACTCCCCGCATTATGCAAATTGACATAACTTCGGTTATGGTCAATCCTGACTGAGCCAGTACCTTAATCCGGTTCATCAGGTAGAGGACTTCCCTGTCGTCTTCCACCTGGGGGCTCCGTGGGCGCCAACTTCGGCACTTCTTCAGAGGAGCATTGTTGAACTCAGGAAGACCCCGCCGAACAGGGTCCGGAAGGGGAACGTCCTCTATATAAAACCATTCTGAAGGCCAGTCTCCGGACGACTTCTTCGGGGTACCGGTTAGGTATCTGGTATCGGCGATGCGCCATACTTCGGCTCCGCCCACTTGATAAAGTGATTCCCTCTGTGTGTGGGGGACGAGGCAAAATAGCCTCTTCCACAGCTCGAAGTGAGCCTCGCAGCCCAGGAACAACTCGCAGAGAGCAACATAGCCGGTGATATGTAGAAGGGAGGCAGGGGTGAAATTGTGTAATTGGAGTCCATAGAACTCCAGGAGCCCGCGGAGGAACGGATGAATTGGAAATCCGAGTCCCCTTAGTAAATAAGGAACAAGGCAGACCCGTTCCCCCATGGAGGGGCAGGGAAAGTTCTCCGCTTGATCCCGCCATTGTAGGTGGCAAGCCTGGCTCGAACAGGCACCATATACGCCGGAGGGAGAAATCCCTTGGTCTGCAGTTCGACCAATCGGTTGTGTGAGACTGAACACCTCTCCCAATCACCAAGCTTAGGGATATGGGGGCGGGAGCAGGAGCTGCAGATGTCGGCCATGCTGGAATGGATTCTCGGTGAGGGGAGGAAGGTGTGGATCGGATCTAATAATCCCTATCCCTTTAATAGACAATTTATTTATTTGGCCAGGGGGCGAATGTAAAAAAACACCCTGGCGCCTCGTATTCATTCGACGCGTGGAGATAGCCCTTACTGGGCACAGAAGCCAAGAGGTTCAACATTTATGGAGCCGGACACTACTTACACACACTTGAAGATCGGAGAAGAACCCGCCTTGCAATGCCGAATACAACACTGCACGCCGGACTCATCGTCATTGAAGCCTGGTTCGGGGGCTACTGAGGGAGTCCTGGATTAGGGGGTCTCCGGATAGCCTGACTATATCCTTTGGCCGGACTATTGGACTATGAAGATACAAGATTGAAGACTTCGTCTCGTGTCCGGATGGGACTCTACTTGGCATGGAAGGCAAGCTAGGAAATACGAATATGTATATCTCCTCCTTTGTAACCGACCTTGTGTAACCCTAACCTCTCTGGTGTCTATATAAACCGGAGGGTTTTAGTCCACAGGACAACATACAATCATACCATAGGCTAGCTTCTAGGGTTTAGCCTCTCTGATCTCGTGGTAGATCTACTCTTGTACTACCCATATCATCAATATTAATCAAGCATGATGTAGGGTTTTACCTCCATCAAGAGGGCCCGAACCTGGGTAAAACATCGTGTTCCCTGTCTCCTGTTACCATCCGCCTTAGACGCACAGTTCGGGACCCCCTACCCGAGATCCGCTGGTTTTGACACCAACACCGGGCATTTCATAAACCGATGATTGTTCATTGAGTGTGACGTCATCCTTTTCATGTAGATAAGCCTACTATGTTGATAGCCCATTCGAGACGTTGTGATTCATAAAGACCGCTACAAACAGCAATGTTCTGCTTATCATAGATAAGATTGATTAATACCCATAACAATCCATGCCCTTAACAAAGGGTGCATGCACATATAGGTTGAGCGTGTGTCTTGCGTCGTGTGTTGTGTGCATGCAGGTGTGCGAGTGTTGCGTGCGTGCAAGGGTACGTTTCAGTGTTGCATCCATGTGTGCGTACATGCGTGTGTTCGTGAGTGCATGTGTACATGTCAGTGTTGCACGCCTGCATGCGTGCGTGTCTAGCGTGCGTGTCTTGCGTGTGTGTGGGGTGAGGCTACACGTCAGTCGACTGACTTTTTCATCTCTCGTCATTAGATTTTCCAGCCATTGGATACGAAATCAAGGGCCTGAGATTTATCATCAAACTCCACCACCCTGAGCCGGCAGCCACCACCGGCTGAACCGCCGTCCCCTGCCGCCCGCGGCCGGCCTGCGCCGCCATGCCGCCCTGAAACCACTCCCCACTGTCGGTCCGCCGCCGCACTGGCCATCCCTGTAGCCCACCCCCCCCCCACGCTGAGCTTTTTCTCCGGCGATCCCCACCCCACCGCCCAATCAACGCGCCCCCACCACCGGCGACTCCCAACCAGAGGTCTCACGACTTCGAGTACCCACCGACCACTAATTTATTACCATTTCTGTGCTTCATATATGCGCTGACGGGTGGGCCCTATGGTAATGTGCACTGCTGAATGTGGACCGTTTGACTGGTCAATTGATCATGTCCTCAACAAATTACGGAGCTATATGGTGAGCCAGTGACCGTATGATCACCCTAAAATGTATTTTATTAACACAGTACAGACTCAAACTACCATTTCTTTCTTTCATATATGGGTTGACAGGTGGGCCCCATGGTTACGCGCCCCGATGGTGAAACACTGGTTGCGCCACGTGGAACGTTTGACTGGTCAATTGATTGTGTCATCAACAAAATACGGAGTTGTACGGGGGAGCCAGTGACCATATAATCATGACATGTATTTTTTAACACGGTACAGACGCAAGGGCTCATATATACGTGCAAGCACTCACCGCTATAAGCGCACACACACGGACCCTACCCCTATGAGCACCTTTGAGAGAGTGAGACCGCATACGATCTTGCGATTTTACAAAGTCATCATAGGTGCCTCATAGTCGAGTGGAACGTCTCCTCCCACTGAACGCACATCGTCGGAAAATACTAAAATTAATCCAGGATAAATGCGAGCACCGGGACTTTAACCCTGATGGGCTCAAGAAACCATTGTCCTCCTAACCATCCAACCACATGTTGGTTAGCATGGAAAAATGTATGTGGTGACCGTGATGAGCTTATTCTAAAGTCTAGTAACCATATCATGCTTTCGCTTCAAATACAATGACCATAAGTGTCGTCAACAAAATACGGAGCATGCATCAAATGCAAAGTCTGTCAGTGTCATCAAGAAAATACAGAGACGTATCGTGTGCTAGATAACGTATGATCACCACGAGAATGTATACGATGACCGTAATGAGCATATTCTGAAGTCTAGTGACCGTATAGTGCTTTAGCTTTAAATACAGTGACCGTCACGCGTGAATGTGTCGTGGGCATGCATACTTTTAGAGGGCCGAGAGATAGTTTGTGTGCATATGTGAAAGTGGTGTATAAAGAGGGGGCGTCCGGTGGAGACAAGGAGAGATATGCCCTTCATTTCTCTTTCCCGTGACTAATATTTTAGGAGAATATATAAACATTCACAATGCAGAACAAATATTTTTGGATGCACCATGCAATTAACTTTCATGTATAGCATTGTACTATTGTATATGCTTATTTTCTTAGTGGCCGATTGCGTGTGTGGTGTGATGGGCACATCATTTCTAGTTGTGGTGTGTCAACATGAGGACTCATGGGTCAGTTCCATCCCGCGCCACATAGGTTGGACCGAGACGTGTTATACGAAGACCCATGTGGAGGACTCGGCGTACAACACGAAGCTAGCTACCAGAGTCGCGGAGGACTCTATCCCCACTGTTGATAAGACGACTATATATGATTTGTAACCCTAGGCCCCCAGTATGTTATAAAAGCTTGGGGGCTAGTTCATCGATAGTATACACACACAATGCCTGGTATTCACGTGTACTTTGTACATACCCCTATCACTAATATATAGTACTAGGAGTAGGCTTTTTCATCAACTGCAAGGGCCCGAACTAGGGTAAAACTTTGCCTCGTATTACCATCCAGCCTAACAATCAGGGATATCCTACCGAATGATATGATGGAATCATATCTGCCAACTACTAAGAGAGAGGTGTGTTTTGGGGGGGGGGGGGGGCAATGTGTGCGAGAGAGGCCTAAAGATAATGTGCGTGCGGGAGACACGTAGGCACATATATGTGCGTATAGAGGGCTAGTAGAGACCGTGCGTGTGTATATATGCATGTGAGAGAAATAGTGTTTTCCAACTGAGATTAGTGAAAAGAGTGGTACATTGTAGTCAGAAAGAGAGAGACAGATACATAGAGCATGTGTGTGAGACTCCCCGACACCTCGAGAGAGATTGTGAGCATGTGTGAAAGAGAAATGTCGATGCATATAAAGTGTGTGCACTTATGCGGTAGATAGAGAGATATATAGCGCGTTTGTGAGAATGGGCCGAGGCATAGTGCATCTACGTGTAAAAGGTGGTTCTACGCATTAAATTAAAATATAAATGGCATTATTATTTTTGGATGAGATCATGAATTTTGCAAATTGTGTATGGATGAAAATTGGTCTATCAGACACCCATACTCTATTGAATTCTAGCATGTGCATGTGTTTATTTCATATTATCGATCCATAGAGTGAGAGAGGTTTGAAATACAGGCAATGGATGCTTTTGCAATTCATATATAAACATTCATTAGTGCACTCCATGTTATTAGTGTGAAGCACTTTATACATTTGTCACTCGCATGGATACATTCCAAATTGCTAGCTACGAAATAGAATACATGTCGAATTCAACATAAAGGGGGTTTCAAAGGTTCGAATTCATAGGAAGCGCATTCATCTATTTGACCCCGAGATAATGGCATTTGTAAATCAGATGTAAAAGGGGGCATCAATCTTTGTTGTGCGTTTGAACATGCTATATATATTCATACGCATGTCTAACTTTTTTTTGCAACCAAGGAGATTATATCTGGAACCATGCATGAACTAAGGTAAGTTGCATATTTTTTAATATATACTGATGTACAATGTATATTCAAATGTACCCCCTCCATTCCAAAATAATCGTAGATTTAGAATTTTCAAGAGTAAAGATTTGTGAAGTTTGAAAAATCTTGAAAGTTCAGTTCAAGAGAACCAAAAACGTTAATGCTTCTGCTCCCAAATACTGAATGAAGCGCCAAATAGGCCTCTGGTCACCTGAAACCGTGCGAGACTAATGTTTGGTGGTAGGAAATTACTGTCTTGACTCTGGCCCGTGTAGCCTATCGGCCCGATGTACAAAGGTCTAAACCGGGGTAGGTTTGTAACTTCACCAAGACGCCAGTCTCAACCACCTTCGAGAAGCATTCTTACGCCGTAGGCGCCTAAACACCCATGCGCTCGGCCTAAATCTATCCCGCCCGGATTTGGGACACCTGAGATTACTATCCTACCCACAACCCGCAATATGTACGAAATTTTAGATGGGGGCAAAGTTTGTAACTTTCCCCAAATTTCAAACAAGCGCGTCCGAAACCGAAACATTGTTACCCCTTAGTTCCCCGCCTCCCTCCGTTTCCCCATTCATACTCCGTGGGCGCCAAAATGCCCTCTCCACCAGCCGCGAAACCCCAGCCTCCTCCGTCCTCCACCCCATAGCGCCCAATCCACTGTCGCCCTCCTCCATCACGCCGGAGACGGTACCCCAACATCGTCGTCCAACGCAACCGCAACCGCAACGCCCTCAAGGACTTAGCAGCTGAAGCCGAGGTAGAGCTGCCTCCACGACGCCGACACCGACGTGCACCGTACCAGAACCACTCCGACCACACTGTCCTGCGCCTCACTACTGCCGCTCCACTGTCGCAACCGTCCACCGCACCGGAGCTGTTCCCGCTACGTCGTTGTTCGCCGCCTCGGATCTGGTTCCCCGCCGCCGACAGACGGCCACCGCACCACACTCAACAACTTGGCCATGGGTTCGTCCAAGGCTCCACCGTCCTCCATAACTTCTCGTTTCCAGCAAACCACAAGAAGATCGTTGGAAAAAAAGAAGGTGGACACAACACTGCCAGCAGAAAGAGGTACTCCTCTTCCCTTATTCCTGCAAACCTTACGTCTCTGCTCACACCGTATTCATCCCACGAAAGAAACTAGTTGAGCGCTTCTTACTACTTCTTCTTCGTGATACTAAATGCACAAGGTTTCCTCCCTTTACTATGTCACCTTTGCTAGAGCTTAGTAGACCGCCTGGATTCAATTCAGGGTCAGTCAAACCGCAATTAAAAGAAGTAGCACCCGCTTAGGCGCGCGGAGCACCTAGTCCGCTTGTTCGTTGGGGAAGCGACGCATCGGTGTCTATCACAGGGGTGTGGGGTGCAGGAGCTGCTTGCGCCTGATCTGGAGGTCGGTAGGGCTTGAATGGATGGCCAGGGGGCGGTGCCAAGCACGGCGGTGCGGTGAGGTCGAGGGGAGGGCGCAGGCAGGGGACTGGGTCGGTGGTCGCTGGTGTTTCGAGGAAGATCATCAGCACTGCTGGCTGGAGGTAGATGAAGGCGATCTGCCCGTTCTTTGTACATCGGACGGTGAAGAAAAAATGGACTGACCTATTTGTTTTCAATCAATTGTTATTTTCATAGAATCCTGTAGTAATTTAGTGTGCCATGCATGTTGTAGAGCTATCATATGTCTCCCGTCATTTATTTCTCACCGACCTGCTATCTGCTACCATTACACTGTACTGATTGTGCACACACTTCACCCATACTCACACTATTGTTTTTTTATGCATGGGTATTTCAGACTCTGATGCAGTGTTAATGAATGCAGAAAAGAAAAGACAGAAGTCGCTCCAGTGTAATTCGAAGATAAGCACTAAGCGTTTTAGCGCTCTAAAGGGTGTAGTGTCAGCAGTTGGAGATAGTAAACGTAGCTCTACGGTTGATGATCTAAATTGCCACACACAACCATCCCAGGTACTTGCTTTAACTTTGCGCTGTCAAATGTGGTTGCATGTTGCATATGGTGTCTAGATTGTATTGCTTCCAATTTGGTGAAATTGCATTTGCTTACTTTACACATTATACCTTTGATGATGACATGCCTTCCTGTTTTTGATACATACTAGATATGTCTATTAACCATGTTCGTACATCAAACTAATGCTCTTTTGTATCCCTCGTCAATCACTTATGATGAGATAGTCACCCAAGTGGGTTACTGTGAGACGCCATACTCGTTTAGAGAGTGCAGTGTCATCCTCCCCACATGATTCTCAAGAAACAGCAAGGTAAATGAAGATAGTCAACGTAGCTCTCTAGTTGATGACCGCAATTCCCCCACACCACCATCACAGGTGCTTGCTCTAACTTCGTAGTGTGATATGTGGTTGCATGTTGCATACAGTGTCTAGCTTGTAATGATTCTAATTAGGGTAAATTGCATCTGCTTAGTTTACACATTATACTTGTGAATATGACATGCCTTCCTATTTTTGGTACACACTACATCTATGTGTTAACCTTGTTCTTACATGAAACTACCACTCTTCTGTATCCTACATCAATCACTTACGATGAGTCACCTTTATTCGTTACAAATTGCATATTATTTCTAGCATGTTGCCATGTATTGCTTCTAATTTGGTCAAATACATTTGTTAGGGCACCCTTTTAATTTGGCAGAGTGATATTGGTTTCATCTTTCATATGGTTTCTAGCTTGCATTGATTCTAACAAGTTCAAGCACCTTGTGCTTAGTTTACACTTTATACATCATACATGTCAATATGTCACGTCGTCCTGTTTTTCATACATATTCCATCCTCCTATCATGCGGATGCCTTACATGAAAGTAGTGTTCGTCAGTATCATGCATCAATGAGTTCTAAAGAGAAAATTTTATTCCTTTTTCTTGTGGGTTTGACTTGACAGGGCAAAATCAAGAAAGAGGAAGGAAAAGAGTAAGGAAGGCGATGGTGGTCCTCTGCAGAAACGTAAACGGAGCATTTGAACTAATTCTCCTTGTACTGATAGTGCATTACAAGGTCCAAGTCTCCGCTCCCCTACTCCACCATCCAAGGTGCTTGCTCTAACTTGGCAGTGTGATAACTGGTTGCATGTTGCATATGGTGTCTAGCTTGTATTGCTCCTAATTAGTGTAAACTGCATCTGCTTAGCTTACACATGATACGTGTGAATATGAAACGCTTTCCTGTTTTTGGTACATACTATGTCTGTCTATCACACCATGTTCTTACATGAAACTACTCTTCTTGTGTATCCTGCATCAGTCACTTATGATGAGACACCTTTAAGTTGGCAGTGTGATATTGGTTTGCGTCTTGGATATGATTTCTAGCATGTATTGCTTCTAGTTTGATGAACGCCACCTATGACGAGACAGTTTTGACTTGGCAGAGTGATATTGATTGCACCTTTCATATGGGGTCTAATTTGTAGTGCTTCTAATTTTTTGAAGTGCCTTCTGCTTAGTTACCACATCATAGGTGTGAATATGTCAAGCCATCCATTTTTTCGTACATATCCCATCCTTGTATCATGACTTTGCCTTTCATCAGAGTAGTGTTTGTCAGTATCATGCATGAATGAGTTCTGAAGAGCGAATTATATTCCTTTTTCTTATTGGTTTGACCTCACAATGCAAAATCAATAAAGCTGAAGGAAATTGTCAAGGCATTGGATGATGGTGGTCCTTCCAAGCAACTAAAACGGAGGTTCTCTACAGATTCTACTCCGCCATCCTCCCAACAAGATTCGCAAGACAACGCAAGGCTAGACAGCCAACGTAGTTGTGTAGATGATGAACACATCTCCCCTTCTCCACCATCACAGGTGCTTGCTCTAACTTGGCACTATTATATGTGGTTGGATGTTGCGTATGATGTCTAGCTTGTACTATTGCTTCTAACTTTGTTGAATTGCATCTGCTTACTTTACACATAATGCTTGTGAATATGACATATGTTCTTGTTTCTAGAACATACTATATCTGACCACACGATGTTCTTACATCAGACTACTGTTCCTGCATATCCCGCATCAGTGACTTATGATAAGGCACGTTTAAGTCACCATTGTGATATTGGTTGTGTCTTGTATATGATTTCTAGCATGTACTGCTTCTAATTTATTGAAACGTCATACAACTTGAACTTGGCAGAGTGATATTGGTTGCATCTTTTATATGGTGTCTAGCATGCAGTGCTTCTAATTTGTTGAAATGCCTTCTGCTTAGTTACCACATCATAGGTCTGAATATGTCATGCCATCCTGTTTTTATACATATTCCATCCTTGCATCATGTGTTTGCCTTTCATCCGAGTAGTGTTCATCAGTATCATGCATGAATGAGTTCTGAAGAGCGAATTTTATTCCTTTTTCTTATCGGTTTGACTTCACAATGCAAAATCATTATAGCTGAAGGAAATTAGTCCGGCAGTGGATGATGGTGGTCCTTCGGAGCAACTCAAACATGGGGTCTCTACAGATTCTACTCCGCCATCCTCCCAACAAGATTCGCAAGACAACACAAGGCTGTACAGTCAACGTAGCTGTGTAGATGATGAGCACATCTCCCCTACTCCATCATCACAGGTGCTTGCTCTAACCTGGCACTATTATATGTGGTTGCATGTTGCGTATGATGTCTAGCTTGTATTGCTTCTAACTTTGTTGAATTGCATCTGCTTACTTTACGCATAATGCCTGTGAATATGACACGTGTTCCTGTTTCTAGAATATACGTGTACATGATGAGCACATCTTGAAGGAAATATGCCCTAGAGGCAATAGTAAAGTTATTATTTATTTCCTTATATCATGATAAATGTTTATTATTCATGCTAGAATTGTATTAACCGGAAACATGATACATGTGTGAATACATTGACAAACATAGTGCCACTAGTATGCCTCTACTTGACTAGCTCGTTGATCAAAGATGGTTATGTTTCCTAACCATAGACATGAGTTGACATTTGATTAACGGGATCACATTATTAGGAGAATGATGTGATTGACTTGACCCATTCGGTTAGCTTAGCATTTGATCGTTTAGTATGTTGCTATTGCTTTCTTCATGACTTATACATGTTCCTATGACTATGAGATTATGCAACTCCCGTTTACCGGAGGAACACTTTGTGTGCTACCAAACGTCACAACATAACTGGGTGATTATAAAGGTGCTCTACAGGTGTCTCCGGAGGTACTTGTTGGGTTGGCGTATTTCGAGATTAGGATTTGTCACTCCAATTGTCGGAGAGGTATCTCTGGGCCCACTCGGTAATGCACATCACTATAAGCCTTGCAAGCATTGTAACTAATGAGTTAGTTGCGGGATGATGTATTACAGAACAAGTAAAGAGACTTGTCGGTAACGAGATTAAACTAGGTATTAAGATACCGACGATCGAATCTCGGGCAAGTAACATACCGATGATAAAGGGAACAACATATGTTGTTATGTGGTTCGACCGATTAAGATCTTCGTAGAATATGTAGGAGCCAATATGGGCATCCAAGTTCCACTATTGGTTATTGACCAGAGAAGTGTCTCGGTCATGTCTACATAGTTCTCGAACCCGTAATATCCGCACGCTTAACATTCATTGATGATATAGTATTTATGAGTTATGTATGTTGGTAACCGAATTTTGTTTGGAGTCCCGGATGAGATCACGGACATGACGAGGAGCTCCGGAATGTTTCGGAGGTAAAGATTCATATATTGGATGATATGGTTAGGCCAAGGGGCCAGCCCACGGAGCTATAAGTCGGTGCAAAAGGAGTTTTGCGGAGGCCACAGGGCCAAACGCTGGAGACCCTGGCGTCTGGCCCTGGGCCAGACGCCAAGGCCCATGGTGTATGGGCCAGACGCCAAGGATTGTGGCGTTTGGTCCTGGAGTCCGAGTGGGACTCTTGCCTTTCGGGCAAAACCGACTTTGAGGAGGCTTTTGCTCCAAGGATCGACCCCAGGGCTCAACATATAAATAGAGGGGCAGGGCTAGCACCAAAGACACATCAAGAAACACCAAGCCGTGTGCCGGCTACCCCGTCCCCTATAGTTTGTCCTCCGTCATTGTTTTTGTAGTGCTTAGGCAAAGCCCTGCGGAGATTGTTATTCACCAACACCATGACCACGCCGTCGTGCTGCCAGAACTCATCTACTACTTCGCCCCTCTTGCTGGATCGAGAAGGCGAGGACGTCATCGAGCTGAACGTGTGCTGAACGCGGAGGTGCCGTACGTTCGGTACTTGATCGGGACGGATCATGAAGTTGTACGACTACATCAACCACATTGATAAATACTTTCGCTTACGGTCTACGAGGGTATGTAGACAACACTCTCCCCTCTCGTTGCTATGCATCACCATGATCCTGCGTGTGCGTATGAATTTTTTTGAAATTACTATGTTCCCCAACAGTGGCATCTGAGCCTGGTTTTATGCATAGATGCTATATGCACGAGTAGAACACAAGTGAGTTGTGGGCGATACAAGTCATACTGCTTACCAGCATGTCATACTTTGGTTCGGCGGTATTGTTGGATGAAGCGGCCCGGACCGACATTACACGTACGCTAACGCGAGACTGGTTCTACCGACGTGCTTCGCACGTAGGTGGCTGGCGGGTGTCAGTTTCTCCAACTTTAGTTGAACCGAGTGTGGCTACGCCCGGTCCTTGAGAAGGTTAAAACAACACTAACTTGATGAACTATCGTTGTGGTTTTGATGCTTAGGTAAGAACGGTTCTTGCT
Organism: Triticum aestivum; assembly: GCF_018294505.1. Taxonomy (NCBI): domain Eukaryota; kingdom Viridiplantae; phylum Streptophyta; class Magnoliopsida; order Poales; family Poaceae; genus Triticum; species Triticum aestivum. Next base: position 115,677,925 of record NC_057797.1, on the reverse strand, counting down.
CCGCCCATAGTAGCCACGTAAAACTTGCAACAACAAACTAGAGGACGTCTAACTTGTTTTTGTAGGGCATGTTGTGATGTGATATGGTCAAGACATGATGCTATATTTTATTGTATGAGATGATCATGTTTTGTAACCGAGTTATCGGCAACTGGAAGGAGCCGCATGGCTGTCGCTTTATTGTATGCAATGCAATCGCCCTGTAATGCTTTACTTTATCACTAAGCGGTAGCGATAGTCGTAGAAGCATAAGTTGGCGAGACGACAATGATGCTACGATGGATATCAAGATGTCGCGCCGGTGACGATGGTGTTCATGATGGTGCTTCGAAGATGGGGATCACAAGCACAAGATGATGGCCATATCATATCACTTATATTGATTGCATGTGATGTTTATCTTTTATGCATCTTATCTCGCTTTGTTTGGCGGTAGCATTATAAGATGATCTCTCACTAAATTTCAAGATAAAAGTGTTCCCCCTAAGTATGCACCGTTGCGAAAGTTCTTCGTGCTGAGACACCACGTGATGATCGGGTGTGATAGGCTCTACGTTCAAATACAATGGGTGCAAAATAGTTGCACACACAGAATACTCAGGTTAAACTTGACGAGCCTAGCATATGCAGATATGGCCTCGGAACACTGAGACCGAAAGGTCGAGCATGAATCATATAGTAGATATGATCAACATAGTGATGTTCACCATTGAAAACTACTCCGTCTCACGTGATGATCGGACATGGTTTAGTTGATATGGATCACGTGATCACTTAGATGATTAGAGGGATGTCTATCTAAGTGGGAGTTCTTAAGTAATATGATTAATTGAACTTTAATTTATCATGAACTTAGTCCTGGTAGTATTAGCATATCTATGTTGTAGATCAATAGCTCGCGTTTAGCTGCCCTGTTTTATTTTTGATATGTTCCTAGAGAAAACTAAGTTGAAAGATGTTAGTAGCAATGATGGGGACTGGGTCTGTGATCTGAGGTTTATCCTCATTGTTGCACAGAAGAATTATGTCCTTGATGCACCGCTAGGTGACAAACCTATTACAGGAGCAAATGCAGATGTTATGAACGTTTGGCAAGCTCGATATGATGACTACTTGATAGTTTTGTGCACCATGCTTAACTTCTTAGAATTAGGACTTCAAAGCCGTTTTGAATGTCATGGACCATATGAGATGTTCCAGGAGTTGAAGTTAATATTTCAAGCAAATACCCGAGTTGAGAGATATGAAGTCTCCAACAAGTTCTATAGCTAAAAGATGGAGGAGAATAGCTCAAGCAGTGAGCATGTGCTCAGATTGTCTGAGTACTACAATCGCTTGAATCAAGTGGGAGTTAATCTTCCAGATAAGATAGTGATTGACAGAATTCTCTAGTCACCATCACCAAGTTAGTAGAACTTCGTGATGAACTATAGTATGCAAGGGATGACGAAAACGATTCTCGAGCTTTTCATGATGATGAAATCGATGAAGGTAGAAATCAAGAAAGAGGATGAACTGTTGATGGTTGACAAGACCACTAGTTTCAAGGAAAAGGGCAAAGGGAAGAAGGGGAACTTCAAGAAGAATGGCAAGCAAGTTGCTGCTCAAGTGAAGAAGCCCAAGTCTGGACCTAAGCCTGAGACTAAGTTCTTCTACTGCAAAGGGACTGGTCACTCGAAGTGGAACTGCCCCAAGTATTTGGCGGATAAGAAGGATGGCAAAGTGAACAAAGGTATATTTGATATACATGTTATTGATGTGTACCTTACTAGTGTTTATAGAAACCCCTCAGTATTTGATACTAGTTCAGTTGCTAAGATTAGTAACTCAACGGAAGTGGCAGAATGAACAGAAACTAGTTAAAGGCGAGGTGATGATGTGTGTTGGAAGTAGTTCCAAGATTGATATGATCATCATCGCACACTCCCTATACTTTCAGGATTAGTGTTGAAAATAAATAAGTGTTATTTAGTGTTTGCGTTGAGCATGAATATGATTTGATCATGTTTATTGCAATACAGTTATTCATTTAACTTAGAGAATAATTGTTGTTCTGTTTACATGAATAAAACCTTATATGATTACACACCCAATGAAAATGGTTTGTTGGATCTCGACCGTAGTGATACACATATTCATAATATTGAAACCAAAAGATGCAATGTTAATAATGATAGTGCAACTTATTTGTGGCACTGCCATTTAGGTCATATTGGTGTAAAGCACATGAAGAAACTCCATGCTGATGGGCTTTTGGAATCACTTCATTATGAATCACTTGATGCTTGTGAACCATGCCTCATGGGCAAGATGACTAAGACTCCGTTCTCCGGAACAATGGAACGAGAAACTGACTTATTGGAAATAATACATACTAATGTATGCGATCCGATGAGTGTTGAGGCTCGCGGCGGGTATCGTTATTTTCTAACCTTCACAGATGATTTGAGCAGATATGGGTATATCTACTTGATGAAACATAAGTCTGAAACATTTGAAAAGTTCAAAGAATTTCAGAGTGAAGTGGAAAATCATCGTGAAAAGAAAATAAAGTTTCTATGATCTGATCGTGGAGACAAATATTTGAGTTACAAGTTTGGTCTTCAATTAAAACAACATGGAATAAGTTTCACAAATTTGTGCCACCTAGAACACCACAGTATAATGGTGTGTCCGAACGTCATAACCGTACTTTATTGGATATAGTGCAATCTATGATGTTTCTTATCGATTTACCACTATAGTTTTGGGGTTATGCATTAGAGACAGCAGCATTCACATTAAAAAGGGCACCATCTAAATCCATTGAGACGACATCGTATGAACTATGGTTTGGCAAGAAACCAAAGTTGTCGTTTCTTAAAGTTTGGGGTTGCGATGCTTATAAGAAAAAGTTTCATCCTGATAAGCTCAAACCCAAATCGGAGAAATGTGTCTTCATAGGATACCCAAAGGAGACAGTTGGGTACACCTTCTATCACAAATCGGAAGGCAAGATATTCGTTGCTAAGAATGGATCCTTTCTAGAGAAGGAGTTTCTCTCAAAAGAAGTGAGTGGGAGGAAAGTAGAACTTGATGAGGTAACTGTACCTGCTCCCTTATTGGAAAGTAGTTCATCACATAAATCTGTTCTAGTGATACCTACACAAATTAGTGAGGAAGTTAATGATGATGATAATGAAACTTCAGATCAAGTTACTACAGAACCTCATAGGTCAACCAGAGTGAGATCCACACCAGAGTGGTATGGTAATCCGGTTCTGGAGGTCATGTTAATTGACCATGACGAACCTACGAACTATGAAGAAGCGATGATGAGCCCAGATTCCGCGAAATGGCTTGAGGCCATGAAATCTGAGATTGGATCCATGTATGAGAACAAAGTATGGACTTTGATTGACTTGCCCGATGATCGGTGAGTCATTAAGAATAAATGGATCTTCAAGAGCAAGACGGACACTAATAGTAGTGTTACTATCTACAAAGCTCGAATTGTCGCAAAAATGTTTTCGACAAGTTCAAGGTGTTGACCACGATGAGAATTTCTCACTCGTATCGATGCTTAAAAGTCTGTTCGAATCATGTTAGCAGTTGCCGCATTCTATGAAATCTGGCAAATGGATATCAAAACTACATTCCTTAACGGATTTATTAAAGAAGAGTTGTATATGATGCAACCAGAAGGTTTTGTCAATCCTAAAGGTGCTAACAAAGTGAGCAAGCTCCATCGATCCATCCATGGACTAGTGAAAGCATCTCGGAGTTAGAATATATACTTTGATGAGTTGATCAAAGCGTATAATTTTAGACAGACTTGTGGTGAAGCTTGTATTTACAAGAAAGTGAGTGGGAGCACTACAGCATTTCTGATATATATATGTGAATGACATATTGTTGATCGGAAATAATGTAGAATTTTCTAGAAAGCATAAAGGAGTATTTTAAAGGAGTTTTTCAATAAAGACCTCGGTGAAGCTACTTACATATTGAGCATCAAGATCTATAGAGATAGATCAAGACGCTTGAAAAGTTTTTTCAATGAGTACATACCTTGACAAGATTTTGAAGTATTTCAAAATGGAACAGTCAAAGAAAGAGTTCTTACCTATGTTACAAGGTGTGAAATTGATTAAGACTCAAAGCCCGACCACGAAAGAAGATAGAAAGAGAATGAAATTCATTCCCTATGCCTCAGCCATAGTTTCTATAAAGTATGCCATGCTATGTACCAGATCTATTGTATACCCTACACTTAGTTTAGCAAGGGAGTACAATAGTGATCTAGGAGTAGATCACTGGGCAGCGGTCAAAATTATCCTTAGTGGAATAAGGATATGTTTCTCGATTATGGAGGTGACAAAAGGTTCGTCATAAAGGGTTACGTCGATGCAAATTTTGACACTGATCTAGATGACTCTAAAGTCTTAATCTGGATACATTTTGAAAGTGGGAGCAATTATCTAGAGTAGCTCCGTGCAGAGCATCATTGACATAGAAATTTGCAAAATACATACAGATCTGAATGTGGCAGACCCGTAGACTAAACTTCTCTGACAAGCAAAACATGATCACACCTTAGTACTCTTTGGGTGTTAATCACATAGCGATGTGAACTAGATTATTGACTCTAGTAAACCCTTTGGGTGTTGGTCACATGATGATGTGAACTATGGGTGTTAATCATATGGTGATGTGAACTATTGGTATTAAATCACATGGCGATGTGAACTAGATTATTAACTCTAGTGCAAGTGGGAGACCGAAGGAAATATGCCCTAGAGTCAATAGTAAAGTTATTATTTATTTCCTTATATCATGATAAATGTTTATTATTCATGCTAGAATTGTATTAACCGGAAACATGATAGATGTGTGAATGCATAGACAAACATAGTGTCACTAGTTTGCCTCTACTTGACTAGCTCGTTGATCAAAGATGGTTATGTTTCCTAACCATAGACATGCGTTGTCATTTGATTAATGGGATCACATCATTAGGAGAATGATGTGATTGACTTGACCCATTACGTTAGCTTAGCATTTGATCGTTTAGTATGTTGCCATTGCTTTCTTCATGACTTATACATGTTCCTATGACTATGAGATTATGCAACTCCCGTTTACCGGAGGAACACTTTGTGTGCTACCAAACGTCACAACATAACTGGGTGATTATAAAGGTTCTGTACAGGTGTCTCCGAAGGTACTTGTTGGGTTGGCGTATTTCGAGATTAGGATTTGTCACTCCGATTGTCAGAGAGGTATCTCTGGGCCCAATTGGTAATGCACATCACTATAAGCCTTGCAAGAATTGTAAGTAATGAGTTAGTTGTGGGATGATGTATTACAAAATGAGTAAAGATACTTGCCGGTAACGAGATTAAACTAGGCATTAAGATACCGACGATCGAATCTCGGGCAAGTAACATACCGATGACAAAGGGAACAACATATGTTGTTATGCGGTTCGACCGATAAAGATCTTCGTAGAATATGTAGGAGCCTACATGGGCATCCAGGTTCCGCTATTGGTATTGACCAGAGAAGTGTCTCGGTCATGTCTACATAGTTCTCGAACCCATAGGATCCGCATGCTTAACATTCGTTGGCCATATAGTATTTATGAGTTATGTATGTTGGTAACTGAATTTTGTTCAGAGTCCTGGATGAGATCACGGACCTGACGAGGAGGTCCGGAATGTTCCGGAGGTAAAGATTCATATATTGGATGATATGGTTAGGCCAAGGGGTCAGGCCCACAGGGCTATAAGTCGGTGCAAAAGGAGTTTTGCGAAGGCCACATGGCCAAACGCCGGAGACCCTGGCATCTGGCCCTGGGCCAGACGTCGAGGCCCATGGCGTCTGGGCCAGACACCAAGGATTGTGGCATTTGGTGCTAGAGTCTGAGTGGGACTCTTGCCTTTCGGGCAAAACCGACTTTGAGGAGGCTTTTGCTCCAATTTTCACCACAGGGCTCAACATATAAATAGAGGGGCAGGGCTAGCACGAAAGACACATCAAGAAACACCAAGCCGTGTGCCGGCTACCCCGTCCCCTCTAGTTTATCCTCCGTCGTAGTTTTCTTAGTGCTTAGGCAAAGCCCTGCGGAGATTGTTATTCACCAACACCGTCACCACACCGTTGTGCTCCCAGAACTCATCTACTACTTCGCCCCTCTTGCTGGATCGAGAAGGCGAGGACGTCATCGAGCTGAACGTGTGCTGAACGCGGAGGTGCCATACGTTTGGTACTTGATTGGGACGGATCGTGAAGGTGTATGACTACATCAACCGCGTTCATAAACGCTTCCGCTAATGGTCTAGAGGGTACGTAGACAACACTCTCCTCTCTCATTGCTATGCATCACCATGATCCTGTGTGTGCGTAGGAATTTTTTTTTGAAATTACTACGTTCCCCAACACATCTCCCCTACTCCACCATCACAGGTGCTTGCTCTAACTTGGAACTCTTATATGTGGTTGTGTTTTCCGTATGATGTCTAGTTTGTATTGCTTCTGATTATGTTGAATTGCATCTGCGTAGCTTACAACTTATACCTGCAACAATCACTTACCCATAAGACACATTTAACTTGGGACTGTGATGTAGGTTGCATCTTGCATTGTCTTCTAGCTTGTACTGCTTCTAATTTCTTGAAATGGCACTTACGATGAGACAACTTTTACCTGATAGAGTGATATTGGTTGCATGTTCATATGGTGCCTAGCTTTCATTTCTTCTAATTTTGTTGAAATGCCTTCCGCTTACTGTTTTTTCATACATATTCCATCCTCCTATCGTACGTGTGAATATGAAACGATGTCTTTTTTGTATATATTCCATCCTCCTATCCTGCGCTTGCCTTACATCAAAGTAGTGTTCGTATGTATCATGCATCAACTAGTTATGCAGAGTTAATTTTATTCATCTTCTTGTGGTTTTGACTTCATAAGGCAATATCAGAAAATAGGAAGGAAAGAGTAAGTTAGGGGATGTTGGTGGTCCTCCGCACCGATGCAAACAGAGACTCTCTAGATTTGCCACTGCTACTGCTAATGAAGTTAAAGTCCCAAGTCTACATGATGAGTTCATCTCCCGTACTCCACCATCTTAGGTGCTTGCTCTAAGTTGACAATGTGATAATTGGTTTCATGTTGCACATGTTGTCTAGCTTGTATTTCTTCTATTTTGATTAAATTGCACCTGCTGAGTTTATACGTTATACATGTGCATATGACATGGCGTTCCGTGCCTAGAATACACTGCATCTATCTATCATACCATGTTCTTACATCAAAGTACTGCTGTTGTGTATCCCGCATCAGTCACTCATGAGTGGACGCTTTTAACATGGTAGTTTAATAGTGGTTGCATCTTGCATTGATTTCTACGTTGTACTGCTTCTAGTTTTTCGAATTGCCACTTATGACAAGACACTTTTAACTTGGCAGAGTACTATTGGTTGCATCTTTCATATGGTGTCTAGCTTGCATTGCTTCTATTTTCTTGAAAATCCTTCTGCTTAGTTTACACATCTTAGCTGTGAATATGTCATGCCGTCCTGTTTTTCTTACATATTCCATCCTCATACGGTTGTCTTACATCAACGTATTGCTTGTCTGTATCATGCATCAATGAGTTTTGAAGAGCGATTTTATTCTTTTGTGTTGTGGGTACGGCTTGACATGGCAAAGTTAAAAAAGAGCAAGGAAAATAATATAGTAGGGAGTGGTGTTACTCGTCGGGTGAAACGGAAAAGGATCTGCCGTCCAGATTCTGCTGGTACTAATAGTGCAGTAGAAGGTCCATGTCTACCGGCTAAATCTACAAACGCAGTATCACCCGCTCCACCAGCTGCAGCATCCGCTTCAACTGTACTAGCATCTCAATGAGTTAGTCGTTCGTTTGCTCCGGAACTAGCCAGTTCCCAAGATGCCTTCACACCTAACACTACTTCGGAAGCACTGCTGACACAACAGGACATGACAAGATCAGATGAACCTCATGAGCATCAATACCAAGACGGTACCTGACCGAGTCAAGTTGCAGTTGCATGTTCCTTTATATGTACTCTCACAGTTTGATGTACACTAACACTTTCCATATTCGTCATTGAACTAGCACCACGGCGCAAGCGGAAACAGACATCAGGGATAATGCTTGACAAATTAACAAAATCTAAAGGAGGAAGAATGGAGATCCATTTTGAGGCAGGTTTAAAAATGCCACGTGATGCTATGGAGTCAGCCAAGTTAGTATCAGAGGCAGCCGTTGCTGTTAGGTGTCATGCACGTATCCTCCCAGCGTGGATCCAGTACAGGAATGAGAAAGACAATACCCAGTTTAACACCTTCCTTGACCATTTATCCGTAAGTACTGTTATTCATCGCGATTAGTAATATTGTCTTTCTCTGTCCCATACTTTCTAGCTTCCTCCTAATAAGACTCACATTCTTTTTTCAACAGATGAGGTTCAAGTTGGATCCGAAAGATGATGCAACTAAACAAGCATGCACTCATGTTTTTCAGTCTGCTCTACGACAGTATCAGTACCACCTTAGAAAATCTCACTTTGAAAGCAAGGCTAACAATGAAATTGCCCAAACATCTCCAGTGGAATATATTAAAGATGAAGACTGGACAGCCCTTGTTAAACACTGATATGATCCAAAGTATCAAATATGCTATATGTATTTGATCAGACCACATATTGAACTTGTATTTATGTATGTGCCTTACAAGTGTATCTTCTTCTAGGCTAACTATTTGAAGAACAGGACCAACCGTTCTGAAGTGAAATTCCAACAGACAACAGGATCTCGTAGCTATATTGCACACTGTGAGGCTCTTATAAATAGCTGCTACTTCCTTCTTTTTCTATGCCATATTATCGTATCTATATTGACTTGTTCCAAATACAGAGGAAAGCATGTCTGGACCAAAAAGAACCAGAACCGAAAGCAAGATGAAGTGCAAATCCTTTGAACTAATTGGTACTGTGATATGTTCATTTAACTACTTGGTTTGTAGCCAATGTCAGTTACTCTGTTCACTTTTATACACAGTTGTCTTAACGTATCATTTCACCTTACATGGTTTAAAAGAGATGAAGGATATTCTTTTGGTCTTGATATGTAATCTAGTTGTTATGTTCACATGCGCACACAATAATAAAATAGCATGTTTGTTTTATATCTGTTTGCCCATGATATGAATGATGTCATACTATGTTCATCCTACTTTAAACCATGTCTCTTTATCCTGAGATGTCAACGAATGTGAGGAAATAGACAATATAGTAGGCATGCAACATGGACATATGTTTCGAAAGTGATTTTATTATGTAGTTGGCACTACAATACATGCTAATGTATTACAGTAGTTCACCAAAATAAGTTATGTATAAACGTGTAACCTACTTTTTTTGTTTTTGTCTCATTAATAACTTATCTGGTACACTAATCTACAAGTTCAAACTTTCAGCAAGCTATGGAACAAATGATTGAACAACCACAACCACCTGAAGGTGATGAGGCTACCACAGGCACAATGTCACCTCTTGCAGCAGTGCATTATTATCTCTCCACTAACAGTGCAAAAAGCACCTTCCTGCGTAATTATGGGTTGGTTGTCAAGGTAACCTCGTCCAAATCGCCTACTGAACAAAATCTTTCTGCTAGACAGAGTGATATATCTGTGCTCCAGACACAAGTCCAATCCCTAATGGACGTTGTTTTGGAAACAAGAATAGTGGTTGACAAATGTCGTCAAGATATGAATGGTTTTGAAACCAGACTATCAAACATTCGCTTCGTTTTTCAAGAGCAATGGCGGAAAAAGGTGAAGATCGTGCTGCTCCATCAGATTCTACAGCCTGAAACATTAGCACTCAGGTCAAATGATCTGTGCTTCTATACATCTGATGGTGCTTTTATCTGCAATGACTGTAAACTTTATGCCAACAGGATTTTTCGTCTGATCTGCGCTTCTATACATTGGCCTGTATATAAAAACATATGGCCCATGGATTTTTCATCTGACGTTAACAGGCCGAAAATCACAAACAGGCCGAAAGTGGCCCAAATATATAGTGGGCCTCTAACAGGCCGAATGTCAGACATGGCCGAATATGACTCAAATCCTTCACGGTCGTTTATGGGCCGAAAGTTTCAATGGCATGTAACTGGTCCCAAATGAAGCAAGACCTTTAACAAGCCGGAAATACACCGGGTTGTAATTCGGCCCATATACTTAGCGGACTGTTAATGGGCCAGAAGTGACCATGGGCCGCGATGATGACAAGTTTAGGACAGGCTGTTGACGGGACGATTTGACACTAGCCGTACGGGCCTTAACTGAGAATGTTGGGCCTTTAGCTGGGCCGACCCATTATGGTCTGCAAAATCTTGTGGGCCTTTAGCTGGGCTGGCCCATTGTGGTCCGCTAAATCTTGTTGGCCTTTAGCTGGGCTGGCCCATTATGGTCTGCAAAATCTTGTGGGCCTTTAGCTAGGCTGGCCCATTATGGTCCGCTAAATCTTGTGGGACTTTAATTGGGTTGGCCCATTTAAACTTTATGGGCCACTTTTGGGCCCGTCCATGTGTCAACATATCATAGGCCCATCTCGACCATTGGATGAGTGACACATGTGCCAACACGGAGTTGATGCGTGGTTCCGTCGGCCAATGAGAATTTTACACGTGGAAAATCGGCATTGGTTGTGGCTCTTAGCGGGTTATCGAATCCAAAACCAGACCCGATAGCTTAACGGCGTCCCGTTACGGTGGATGCCACGTGTCGGTCACCCTTGACGAAAGCACTTCTATAACACGTGATTTATCGTCATGGAAGTGGACACTTCCATGATGATAATTTTGGTAATGTCATGGAACACTTCTACAATAGCACATGTATGACTATCTTCATTCTGTCATAAATTTGTCATGGATGTACATGCATGACAGAAAACATGACCTACTGTGACAAACACGTATCATCACGGAAGTGTATTTTTTTTGTAGTGTCACCAACAACCACAAGCTAGATGCCAAGAACATTGGGGAGACCATCTTAAAGCTTCACGAGAAAATCGAGCACCTCCAAGCCCAGATCCATGACCTGCAAAACCAAAACTGTGAGTATGAATATAGATTCAAGAGGATGAGTTTGGCTGCAGATTTGAGGATCTCGGAGACTCGATCATTCTTCTATGATTGTGATCCTATGCCTTGGAAGATGGACGACAAGCCTACATCATCAACAACTCCATCATCACCACCTCCGAAGAAAGAGACATAAATACATGGGTATGGGCACACCCCTTGGAAACTGCCAAGCTTGGGGAAGGTTCCCCGGTATCGTATCACCATCACACTTAGATCTTTACCGTTTTTCTTAGTTCGGTCCTTTTGGTTATATCTTGATCTAGTAGAATAAAGTTTAGTATGATCTAGCTTTGAGTTTTTGTGTTGATCCTTATCTATGTAATCGAGTCCGTGAGCTATATATAATAAATATTAGTCTTGAGTCGAGGGCTTGGTTAACTTGCTATGATCTTGAGGGAATAAAAGAAAAAAATAAAGAATAAAAAGAAATAAAGAGATCATATTGATCTTATGGAGAGTAATGACTTCACATATAAAGAGTATGATGAATAAAAGTTGTTGAGAGTTGACAAACATAGTTTTGGTCATCATTGCAATTAATAGGAAGTAATAAAGAAAGAGAGCTTTTCACATATAAATATACTATCTTGGACATATTGTATGATTCTGAGCACTCATTAAAATATGACATGCTAAAAAGTTGATGTTGGACAAGGAAGACAACGTAATGGGTTATGTTTTCTTATATCCGAAATAAAATATATTGTCATGGATCATACAACATGTTGAGCTTGCCTTTCCCCCTCATGCTAGCCAAATTCTTTGCACCAAGTAGAGATACTACTTGTGCTTCCAAATATCCTTAACCCAGTTTTTCCATGAGAGTCCACCATATCTACCTATGGATTGAATAAGATCCTTCAAGTAAGTTTTCATTGTTGCAAGCAATAAAAATTGCTCTCTAAATATGTATGATCTATTAGTGTGGAGAAAATAAGCTTTATACAAGCTTGTGATATGGAAGAAATAAAAGCGACGGACTGCATAATAAATGTCCCTATCACAAGTGGCAATATAAAGTGACGTTCTTTTGCATTAAGATTTTGTGCATGCAACCATAAAAGCACATGACAACATCTGCTTCCCTCTGCGAAGGGCCTATCTTTTATTTTTGTCGTATACCTTATACAAGAGTCATGGTGATCTTCTCCTTTCCTTTTTACACTTTATCCTTTGGCAAGCACTATGTGTTGGAAAGATCTTGATATATATATATATATATATATATATATATATATATATATATATATATCCAATTGGATGTGGGTTTTAATAAAGCATTATTGTCGACGTTACCCTTGAGGTAAAAGGTTGGGAGGCAAAACTATAAGCCCCTATCTTTCTCCGTGTCCGATTAAAACTTTGTACCCATAAGTATTGCGTGAGTGTTAGCAATTGTGAAAGACTAAATGATAGTTGAGTATGTGGACTTGCTGAAAAGCTCTTATATTGACTCTTTCCTATGTTATGATAAATTGCAATTGCTACAATGACTGAGTTTATAGTTTCTATTCTAAGAATGATCATGGTGCCCTCATGTCCATATTTTATTTTATCGACACCTCTATCTCTAAACATGTGGACATATTTTTCGATATCGGCTTCCGCTTGAGGACAAGCGAGGTCTAAGCTTGGGGGAATTGATACGTCCATTATGGGCATTATGGGCTTCATGCTTTTATATCGATATTTATTGCATTATGGGCTGTTATTACACATTATGTCACAATACTTATGCATTTTCTCTCTTATTTTACATGGTTTACATGAAGAGAGAGAATGTCGGCAGCTGGAATCCTGGGCTGGAAAAGGAGCAAATATTAGAGACCTATTCTGCACAGCTCCAAAAGTCCTGAAACTCCACAAAAGTTAGTTTTGGAATATATTAAAAATATTGGGCGAAGAAAGCACCAGAGGGGGGCCACCCACTATCCACGAGGGTGGAGGGCGCGCCCCCTGCCTTGTGGGCCACCTGGAAGCCCACCGATGCCCATCTTCTGGTATAAGGTATCTTTTGCCCTGAAAAAAATCATAAGGAAGCTTTCGGGACGAAGCACCGCCGTCTCGAGGCGGAACCAATCTAGGGCTCCAGCGGAGCTATTCTGCCGGGGAAACATCCCTCCGGGAGGGGGAAATAGGCACCATCATCATCACCACCGATCCTCTCATTGGGAGGGGGTCAATCTCCATCAACATCTTCACCATAACCATCTCCTCTCAAACCCTAGTTCATCTCTTGTATCCGATCTTTTCCTCAAAACCTCAGATTGGTACCTGTGGGTAGCTAGTAATGTTGATTACTCCTTGTAGTTGCTGCTAGTTGGTTTATTCGGTGGAAGATTATATATTCAGATCCTTTATGCACATTAATACCCCTCTGATTATGAACATGTATATGATTTTTGAGTACTTACATTTTTTCCTGAGGACATGGGAGAAGTCTTGTTATAAGTAGTCATGTGAATTTGGTATTCGTTCAATATTTTGATGAGATGTATGTTGTCTTTCCTCTAGTGGTGTTATGTGAACGTTGACTACATGACACTATTGGGGAATGCAGTATTTCAAAAAAATTCCTATGATCACGCAAGATCTATCTAGGAGATGCATAGAAACGAGAGGGGAGAGTGTGTCCACGTACCCTCTTAGACCGAAAGCGGAAGCGTTAAGTAACGTGGTTGATGTAGTCGAATGTCTTTGCAATCCAACCGATCAAGTACCAAATGCATGGCACCTCCGCGATCTGCACACGTTCAGCTCGATGATGTCCCTCGAACTCTAGATCCAGCTGAGGCCGAGGGAGAGTTTCGTCGGCACGATGGCGTGTTGATGGTAAGGATGAAGTTACCGACGCAGGGCTTCGCCTAAGCACTAGGATAATACGATCGAGGTGGAAATCTGTGGAGGGGGCACCGCACATGGCTAAGATCAACTTGTGTGTCTATGGGGTGCCCCCTCCCCCGTATATAAAGGAGTGGAGGGCCGGCCTCTATATGGCACGCCCCAAGGGGTGGATTCCTACTCCTAGTAGGAGTAGGTTTCCCCCTTCCCTAGTTGGAGTAGGAGAAGAAGGAAGAGGGAGAGGGAGAGAAGGAAAGGGGGGTCGCCCCCCTCCCAATTTGGATTGGGCTTGGGGGAGCACGCCTCCCACTTTGCCGCCTCCTCCTCTCTCCCACCATGGCCCATTAAGGCCCATTAACTCCGCGGGGGGTTCCGGTAACCCCCCGGTACTCCGGAAAATGCCCAAACCTATCCGAAACCTTTCCAGTGTCCAAACATAGCATTCCAATATATCAATCTTTATGTCTCGACCATTTCGAGACTCCTCGTCATGTCCATGATCACATCCGGGACTACGAACTATCTTAGTTACATCAAATCACATAACTCATAATACTATCATCATCGAACGTTAAGCGTGCGAAGGTTCGAGAACTATGTTGACATGACCGAGACTCATCTCCGGTCCATAACCAATAGCGGAACCTGGATGCTCATATTGGTCCCTACATATTCTACGAAGATCTTTATCGGTCAAACCGAATAACAACATACATTTGTTCCCTTTGTCATGGGTATGTTACTTGCCCGAGATTCGATCATCGGTATCATCATACCTAGTTCAATCTCGTTACTGGCAAGTCTCTTTACTCATTCCATAATGCAACATCCCGCAACTAACTCATTAGTCACACTGCTTGCAAGGCTTATAGTGATGTGCATTACCGGGAGGGCCCAGAGATACCTCTCCGACAATCAGAGTGACAGATCCTAATCTCGATCTATGCCAAGTCAACAAACACCATCAGAGACACTTGCAGAGCATCTTTATAATCAGCCAGTTAGGTTGTGACATTTGATAGCACACTAAGTGTTCCTCCGGTATTCGGGAGTTGCATAATCTCATAGTCATAGGAACATATATAAGTTATGGAGAAAGCAATAGCAATAAACTAAACGATCATAGTGCTAAGCTAACGGATGGGTCAAGTAAATCACATCATTCTCTAATGATGTGACCCCGTACATCAAATGACAACTCATGTCTATGGCTTGGAAACTTAACCATCTTTGATTAACGAGTTAGTCAAGTAGAGGCATACTAGTGACACTCTATTTGTCTATGTATTCACACATGTACTAAGTTTCTGGTAAATACAATTCTAGCATGAATAATAAACATTTATCCTGATATAAGGAAATATAAATAACAACTTTACTATTGCCTCTAGGGCATATTTCCTTTAGTCTCCCACTTATACTAGAGTCAATAATCTAGATTACATGGTAATGATTCTAACACCCATGGAGCCTTGGTGCTGATCATGTTTTGCTCGTGAGAGAGGCTTAGTCAACGGGTCTGCAACATTCAGATCTGTATGTGTCTTGCAAATCTCTATGTGTCACTCCTTGACTTGATCACACATGGAATTGAAGCGTCTCTTGATGTGCTTGGTTCTCTTGTGAAATTTGGATTCCTCTACCAAGGCAATTGCACTAGTATTGTCACAAAAGATTTTCATTGGACCCGGCGCACCGGGTATGACACCTAGATCAGATATGAACTCCTTCATCCAGACTCCTTCATTTGCTGCTTCCAAAGCAGCTATGTATTCCGCTTCACACGTAGATCCCGCCACGACGCTTTGCTTAGAACCGCACCAACAGACAGCTCCACCATTCAATAAAAATACGTATCCTGTTTGTGACTTAGAGTCATCCGGATCAGTGTCAAAGCTTGCATCGACGTAATCGTTTATAACGAGCTCTTTGTCACCTCCATAAACGAGAAACATATCCTTAGTCCTTTTCAGGTATTTCAAGATATTCTTGACCGCTATCTAGTGGTCCACACCTGGATTACTTTGGTACCTCCTTGCTAAACTAATAGTAAGGCACACATCAGGTCTGGTACACAGCATTGCATACATGATAGAACCTATGGCTGAAGCATAGGGAATGACTTTCGTATGCTCTCTATCTTCTGCAGTGGTCGGTCATTGAGTCTGACTCAACGTCACACCTTGTAACACAGGCAAGAACCATTTATTTGCTTGATCCATTTTGAACTTATTCAAAACTTTATCAAGGTATGTGCTTTGTGAAAGTCCAATTAAGCGTCTTGACATATCTCTATAGATCTTGATGCCCAATATATAAGCAGCTTCACCGAGGTCTTTCATTGAAAAATTCCTATTCAAGTATCCTTTTATGCTATTCAGAAAGTCAGTATCATTTCCAATCAACAATATGTCATCCACATATAATATTAGAAATGCTACAGAGCTCCCACTCACTTTCTTGTAAATACAGGCTTCTCCAAAAGTCTGTATAAAACCATATGCTTTGATCACACTATCAAAGCATATATTCCAACTCTGAGATTCTTGTACCAGTCCATAAATGGATCGCTGGAGCTTACACACTTTGTTAGCACCTTTTGGATCGACAAAACCTTCTAGTATACAACTATTCTTTAAGATATCCATTAAGGAATGCAGTTTTGACATCCATTTGCCAAATTTCATAATCATAAAATGCGGCAATTGCTAACATGATTCGGACGGACTTAAGCATCGCTACGGGTGAGAAGTTCTCGTCGTAGTAAACTCCTTGATCTTGTCAAAAACCTTTCGCAACAAGTCAAGCTTTGTAGAAAGTAACATTACCGTCAGCGTCAGTCTTCTTCTTGAAGATCCATTTATTCTCTATGGCTGGCCGATCATCGGGCAAGTCAACCAAAGTCCACACTTTGTTCTCATACATGGATCCCATCTCAGATTTCATGGCCTCAAGCCATTTCACGGAACCTGGGCTCATCATCGCTTCCTCATAGTTCGTAGGTTCTCCATGGTCAAGTAACATGACCTCCAGAATAGGATTACCGTACCACTCTAGTGCAGATCTTACTCTGGTTGACCTACGAGGTTCGGTAGTAACTTGATCAGAAGTTTCATGATCATCATCATTAGCTTCCTCACTAATTGGTGTAGGAATCACTGGAACTGATTTCTGTGATGAACTACTTTCCAATAAGGGAGCAGGTATAGTTACCTCATCAAGTTCTACCTTCCTCACACTCATTTCTTTCGAGAGAAACTCCTTCTCTAGAAAGGATCCATTCTTAGCAACAAATATCTTGCCTTCGGATCTGTGATAGAAGGTGTACCCAACAGTCTCCTTTGGGTGTCCTATGAAGACACATTTATCCAATTTTGGTTCGAGCTTATCAGGTTGAAGCTTTTTCACATAAGCATCGCAGCCCCAAACTTTAAGAAACGACAACTTGGGTTTCTTTCCAAACCACAGTTCATATGGTGTCGTCTCAACGGATTTCGATGGTGCCCTATTTAACATGAATGCAACCATCTCGAAAGCATAACCCCAAAACGATAGTGGTACATCAGTAAGAGACATCATAAATTGCACCATATCTAATAAAGTGCGGTTACGACGTTCGTACACACCATTACGCTGAGGTGTTCCAGGTGGCGTGAGTTGCGAAACTATTCCGCATTGTTTCAAATGAAGACCAAACTCGTAACTCAAATATTCACCTCCATGATCATATCCTAGAAACTTAATTTTCTTGTTACGATGATTCTCCACTTCACTCTAAAACTCTTAGAACTTTTCAAATGTTTCGCACTTATGTTTCATCAAGTAGACATACCCATATCTACTCAAATCATCTGTGAATGTCAGAAAATAATGATACCCACCACGAGCATCAACACTCATCGGACCGCATACATCAGTATGTATTATTTCCAATAAGTCGGTTGATTGTTCCATTGTTCCGGAGAACAGTCTTAGTCATCTTGCCCATGAGGCATGGTTCACAAGCATCAAGTGATTCATAATCAAGTGATTCCAAAAGCCCATCAGCATGGAGTTTCTTCATGCACTTTACACCAATATGACCTAAATGTCAGTGCCACAAATAAGTTGCACTATCATTATTAAACTTATATCTTTTGGCTTCAATACTATGTATATGTGTATCACTACTATCAAGATTTAGTAAAATAGACCACTCATCAAGGGTGCATGACCATAAAAGATATTACTCATATAAATAGAACAACCATTATTCTCTGATTTAAATGAATAACCGTCTTGCATCAAACAAGATCCAAATATAATGTTCATGCTTAATGCTGGCACCAAATAACAATTATTCAGGTCTAAAACTAATCCCGAAGGTAGATGTAGAGGTAGCGTGCCGATGGCGATCACATCGACTTTGGAACCATTTCCCACGCGCATCGTCACCTCGTCCTTAGCCAATCTTCGCTTAATCCACTAGCCCCTGTTTCGAGTTGCAAATATTAGCAACAGAACCAGTATCAAATAGCCAGGCGCTACCGCGAGCATTAGTAAGGTACACATCAATACCATGTATATCAAATATACCTTTCACTTTGCCATCCTTCTTATCCGCCAAATACTTGGGGCAGTTCCGCTTCCAGTGACCAGTCCCTTTGCAGCAAAAGCACTCAGTCTCAGGCTTAGGTCCAGACTTGGGCTTCTTCACTTGAGCAGCAACTTGCTTGTCGTTCTTCTTGAAGTTCCCCTTCTTCCCTGTGCCCTTCTTCTTGAAACTCGTGGTCTTGTTGACCATCAACACTCGATGCTCCTTCTTGATTTCTACCTCCGCAGCCTTTAGCATCGCGAAGAGCTCGAGAATTGGCTTATCCATCCCTTGCATATTATAGTTCATCATGAAGCTTTTGTAGCTTGATGGCAGTGATTGAAGAACTCTGTCAATGACACTATCAACCGGAAGATTAACTCCCAGCTGAGTCAAGTGATTGTGGTACCCAGACATTCTGAGTATGTGTTCACTGACAGAACTATTCTCCTCCATTTTGCAGCCGTAGAACTTATTGGAGACTTCATATCTCTCAATCCGGGCATTTGCTTCAAATATTAACTTCAACTCCTGGAACATCTCATATGCTCCATGACGTTCAAAACGTCGTTGAAGTCCCGGTTCTAAGCCGTAAAGCATGGTGCACTGAACTATCGAGTAGTCATAAGCTTTTCTCTGCCAGGTGTTCGTAACATCTGGAGTTTCTACTACAACGGGTTTGGCACCTAGAGGTGCTTCCAGGACGTAATTGTTCTATGCAGCAATGAGGATAATCCTCAAGTTACAGACCCAGTCCGTGTAGTTGCTACCATCATGTTTTCAACTTAGCTTTCTCTAGGAACGCATTAAAATTCAACGGAACAATGACACGGGCCATTAATCTACAACGACATAAACATGCAAAAATACTATCAGGTACTAAGGTCATGATAAATTAAAGTTCAATTAATCATATTACTTAAGAACTCCCACTTAGATAGACATCCCTCTAATCATCTAAGTGATCACGTGATCCATATCAACTAAACCATGTCCGATCATCATGTGAGATGGAGTAGTTTTCAATGGTGAACATCATTATGTTGATCATATCTACTATATGATTCACGCTCGACCTTTCGGTCTCAGTGTTCCGAGGCCATATCTGCATATGCGAGGCTCGTCAAGTTTAACCCAAGTATTCTGCTTGTGCAAAACTGGCTTGCACCCATTGTATGTGAACATAGAGCTTATCGCACCCGATCATCACGTGGTGTCTCAGCACAATGAAATGTAGCAACGGTGCATACTTAGGGAGAACACTTATACCTTGAAATTTAGTGAGAGATCATCTTATAGTGATACCATCGTACTAAGCAAAATAAGATGCATAAAGGATAAACATCACATGCAATCAATATAAGTGATATCATATGGCCATCATCATCTTGTGCCTTTGATCTCCCATCTCCAAAGCACCGTCATGATCACCATCGTCACCGGTGTGACACCTTGATCTCCATCGTAGCATCATTGTCATCTCGCCAACTATTGCTTCTACGATGTCGCTACCTCTTAGTGATAAAGTAAAGCAATTACATGGCGATTGCATTTCATACAATAAAGCGAGAACCATATGGCTCCTGCCAGTTGCCGATAACCGTGTTACAAAAGATGACCATCTCATACAACAATTTATATAATCACGTCTTGACCATATCACATCACAACATGCCCTGCAAAAACAAGTTAGATGTCCTCTACTTTGTTGTTGCAAGTTTTATGTCGCTGCTACGGGCTTCTAGCAAGAACAGTTCTTACCTACGGCATAAAAACCACAACGTGATATAGTGATTGCTTTTTGATCTTCAGAAAGAACCCTGTTCATTGAGTCTGAATCAACTAAAATTGGAGGAACTGACCACTACCATCCACCTGCATGCAAAGCACGTCGGTACGGGATCTCTCATAGTCCTTTCGATAAGTAAGAACGGTTCGGGCTGCTGTCATGTAATTTCGGTCCGGGCTGCTGATAACCCACAATTATAGGGGATCTATCATAGTCCTTTCTATAAGTAAGAGTGTCGAACCAACAAGGAGCAGAAGGAAATGATAAGCGGTTTTCAGCAAGGTATTCTCTGCAAGCACTAAAATAATAGGTAACAGATAGTTTTGTGATAGGATAATTTGTAACGAGTAACAAGTAACAAAAGTAAATAAAGTGTAGCAAGGTGGCCCAATCCTTTTGTAGCAAAGGACAAGCCTGGACAAACTCTTATATAGAGAAAAGCGCTCTCGAGGACACATGGGAATTATCGTCAAGCTAGTTTTCATCACATTCATATGATTCGCGTTCGGTACTTTGATAATTTGGTATGTGGGTGGACCGGTGCTTGGGTACTGTCCTTACTTGGGCAAGCATCCCACTTATGATTAACCTCTATTACAAGCATCCGCAACTACAACAAAAGTATTAAGGTAAACCTAACCATAGCATGAAACATATGGATCCAAATCAGCCCCTTACGAAGCAACACATAAACTAGGGTCTAAGCTTCTGTCACTCTAGCAACCCATCATATAATTATTACTTCACAATGCCTTCCTCTAGGCCCAAATAATGATGAAGTGTCATGTAGTCGATGTTCACATAACACCACTAGAGGAGAGACAGCATACATCTCATCAAAATATCGGACGAATACCAAATTCACATGACTACTGATAGCAAGACTTCTCCCATGTCCTCAGGAACAAACGTAACTACTCACAAAGCATATTCATGTTCATAATCAGAGGGGTATTAATATGCATAAAGGATCTGAACATATGATCTTCCACCAAATAAACCAACTAGCATCAACTACAAGGAGTAATTAACACTACTAGAAACCCACAAGTACCAATCCCGGACTTAGAGACAAGAATTGGATACAAGAGATGAACTAGGGTTTTGAGATGAGATGGTGCTGGTGAAGATGTTGATGGAGATTACCCTCTCCCGATGAGAGGAGCGTTGGTGATGACGATGGCGATGATTTCCCCCTCCCGGAGGGAAGTTTCCCCGGTAGAACAGCTCCGCCAGAGCCCTAGATTGGTTCCGCCAAGGTTCCGCCTCGTGGCGGCGGAGTCTCGTCCGGAAAGATGGCTTATGATTTTTTCCACACTGAAAGACTCCATATAGTAGAAGATGGGCATCGAAGGGCCACCAGGGGGCCCACGAGGCAGGGGGAGCGCCCTGGTGAACTTCTTGCGCTCATTATTTTTTATATATTCTGAAAATGACTTCCGTGAAGTTTCAGGACTTTTGGAGCTGTGCAGAATAGGTCTCTAATATTTGCTCCTTTTCCAGCCCAGAATCCCAGCTGCCAGCATTCTCCCTCTTTACGTAAACCTTGTAAAATAAGAGAGGATTGGCATAAGTATTGTGACATAATGTGTAATAACAGCCCATAATGCAATAAATATCGATATAAAATCATGATGCAAAATGGACGTATCAACTCCCCCAAGCTTAGACCTCTCTTGTCCTCAAGCGAAAGCCGAAATCGAAAAATATGTCCACATGTTTAGAGATAGAGGTGTCGATAAAAATAAAATACGGACATGAGGGCATCATGATCATTCTTAGAACAACAACTTGTATAATTCTTGTCATATGATCTCTTATGCTAGAGTAAAAATTAAATCACAATTTCAAGTATGAATCATAAACTCATTGAAAACTAACAAACTATAATCTCAGTCATTGGAGCAATTGCAATTTCTCATAACATAGGAAAGAGTCAATATAAGAGCTTTTCAGCAAGTCCACATATTCAACTATCATATAGTCTTTCACAATTGCTAACACTCACGCAATACTTATGGGTATGGAGTTTTAATCAGACAAAGAGAAAGATAGGGGCTTATAGTTTTGCCTCCCAACATTTTACCTCAAGGGTAATGTCAACAATAATAGTTCATGGAAACTCACATCCAATTAGCCATATATACTAGGATCTTTCCAACATGTTGTGCTTGCCAAAAGATAAAATTTAAAAAGGAAGGGTGAAGATCACCATGACTCTTATGTAAGGTAGGAGATAAAAGTAAAAGATAGGCCCTTAGCAGAGGGAAGCAGAGGTTGTCATGCACTTTTATGGTTGGATGCACAAAATCTTCATGCGAAAGAACATCACTTTATATTTCCACTTGTGATATGGACCTTTATTGTGCAGTCCGTCGCTTTTATTTCTTCCATATCACACGATCGTATAAAGCTTATTTTCACCCACACTAATAAGTCATACATATTTAGAGAGCTATTTTTATTGCTTGCACCGATGACAACTTAGTTGGAGGATCTTACTCAATCCATAGGTAGGTATGGTGGACTCTCATGGCAAAACTGGTTTAAGGGTGTTTGGCAGCACAAGTAGTATCTCTACTTGGTGCACAGAATTTGGCTAGCATGAGGGGGAAAGGCAAGCTCAATCATGTTGGATGATCCATGACAATATAATTTATCTCACATGTAAGAAAACATAACCCATTACGTTGTATTCCTTGTCCAACATCAACTCTTTAGCATGTCATATTTTAATGAGTGCTCACAATAATAAAAGATGTCCAAGATAGTATATTTATATGTGAAGACCTATCTTTCTTTATTACTTCCTATTAATTGCAATGATGACCAAAACTATGTTTGTCAACTCTCAACAGCTTTTATTCATCATAGTTTTTCTATGTGAGCTCAATACTCTCCATAAGATCCATATGATCTCTGTTATTTCTTTCTCTTTCTCTTTTATTTACTCAAGATCATGGCAAAACAATCAAGCCCTTGACTCAACACTAATCTTTATTATATATAGCTCACGGACTCAATTACATAGAAGGATCATAAAGAAAAACTCACAACTACATCATACTAAAAAGCTTTTATTCTACTAGATCAAGATATTATCAAAAGGATCGAACTAAGAAAAACGGTAAAGATAGAAGTGATGGTGATATGATACCGGGGCACTCCCCCAAGCTTGGCAGTTGCCAAGGGGAGTGCCCATGCCAGATACTCAATTCTTCTTTGTTGGTGAAGAAGGTGGAGTTGTTGATGATGGATAGTCGCACATCGAGCGTAGGAGGTCTTCTAACTTGCGGATAATTGTAGCGACCCGACCTAAAATGGTCAAGTCTCTGTACTTCAGTGTCATCCCTGGATCGGTAATGCTGACACACACAATACTCGAGGATTTATAACAGAGTAGCAATCACACACTTATTACATCCAATGTCTGAAAAGAGAACTTATTATAATAAATATGGCTTAAGGCCATCTAATACGATAACAGCGGAAGGATTGGAAGATAAAGTGAGTCCATCAACTCCAACGGCATAGCTGATCTGCACGGCAATGATAACCCACAAGTATAGGGGATCGCAACAGCTTTCGAGGGTAGAGTATTCAACCCAAATTTATTGATTCGACACAAGGGGAGCCAAAGAATATTCTCAAGTATTAGCAGCTGAGTTGTCAATTCAACCACACCTGGAAACTTAGTATCTACAGCAAAGTGTTTAGTAGCAAAGTAATATGATAGTGGTGGTAACGGTAACAAAAGTAAAGACAACAAAAGTAATGTTTTTGGTATTTTGTAGTGATTGTAACAGTAGCAGCGGGAAAGTAAATAAGCGTAAACCAGTATATGGAAAACTCGTAGGCACCGGATTAGTGATGGATAATTATGCCAGATGCGATAATTATACCGGATTAGTGATGGATAAACATGTATCAGTCATAACCTAGGGTGACACAGAACTAGCTCCAATTCATCAATGTAATGTAGGCATGTATTCCGTATATAGTCATACGTGCTTATGGAAAAGAACTTGCATGACATCTTTTGTCCTACCCTACCGTGGCAGTGGGGTCCTATTGGAAACTAAGGGATATTAAGGCCTCCTTTTAATAGAGAACCGAAACAAAGCATTAGCACATAGTGAATACATGAACTCCTCAAACTATGGTCATCACCGGGAGTGGTCCCGATTATTGTCATTTCAGGGTTGCCGGATCATAACACATAGTAGGTGACTATAGACTTGCAAGATAGGATCAAGAACTCACATATATTCATGAAAACATAATAGGTTCAGATCTGAAATCATGGCACTCGGGCCCTAGTGACAAGCATTAAGCATAGAAAAGTCATAGCAACATCAATCTCAGAACATAATGGATACTAGGGATCAAACCCTAACAAAACTAACTCGATTACATGACAAATCTCATCCAACCCATCACCGTCCAGCAAGCCTATGATGGAATTACTCACGCATGGCGGTGAGCATCATGAAATTGGTGATGGAGGATGGTTGATGATGACGACGGCGACGAATCCCCCTCTGCGGAGCTCCGAACAGACTCCAGATCAGCCCTCCCGAGAGGTTTTAGGGCTTGGCAGCGGCTCCATATCGTAAAACGCGATGATTTCTTCTCTCTGATTTTTTTCTCTCCAAAAGAAAATATATAGAGTTGGTGTTGGCGTCGGAGGGTTTCCAGGGGGGCCACGAGGTAGGGGGCGCGCCCTAGGGGGGGCGCCCCCCACCCTCGTGAGAAGGGTGTGGGCCCCCTGGTCTTCATCTTTGGCGAGGATTTTTTATTGTTTTTTCTAAGATGTTCCGGGAAGTGTCAGGTCATTCCGAGAATATTTGTTTTCTGCACATAAAACAACACCATGGCAATTCTGCTGAAAACAGCGTTAGTCGGGGTTAGTTCCATTCAAATCATACAAGTTAGAGTCCAAAACAAGGGCAAAAGTGTTTGGAAAAGTAGATACGACGGAGACGTATCAACTCCCCCAAGCTTAAACCCTTGCTTGTCCTCAAGCAATTCAGTTGACAAACTGAAAGAAAGAAAGAAAAACTTTTACAAACTCTGTTTGCTCTTGTTGTTGTAACCATGTCAAGCCAGCATTCAACTTTTTAGCATAGATCATAACTAACCACATTTGCAATAATTCTCAGGTCTCATAATTACTCATATCAATAGCATAATCAACTAGCAAGTCATAATAATAAATCTTGGATGACAACACTTTCTCAAAACAATCATAATATGATATAACAAGATGGTATCTCGCTAGCCCTTTCTGAGACCGCAAAACATAAATGCAGAGCACCTTTAAAGATCAAGGACTGACTACACATTGTAATTCATGGTAAAAGAGATCCAATCATAGTCACACCCAACATAGATTAATAGTGATGAATGCAAATGACAGCTGTGCTCTCCAGCTAGTGCTTTTTAATAAGAGGGTGATGACTCAACATAAAAGTAAATGGATAGGCCCTTCGCAGAGGGAAGCAGGGATTTGTGGAGGTGCCAGAGCTCGGTTTTGCAATAGAGATAAATAGTATTTTGAGAAGTATACTTTCATTCTCAACATAACAACCGAGAGATGGCAATATCTTCCATGCTACACACATTATAGGCGGTTCCCAAACAGAATGGTAAACTTTATACTAAAAGTGTTATCACTGTATAAACCTTGGAGTAGAATAATTATATTAGGGATACTAAGGTTTCCACAGTTTCCGCGTCCAATTAAACAACGACTAGCAAATAATGCAAAGTAACGTAAAACAGGAAAATGTATGCTAGTGATTCGTGTTGGGGAACGTAGTAATTTCAAAAAAATTCCTACGCACACGCAAGATCATGGTGATGTATAGCAACGAGAGGGGAGAGTGTTGTCCACGTACCCTCGTAGACCCAAAGCAGAAGCGTAATAACAACGTGGTTGATGTAGTCGTACGTCTTCACGGCCCGACCGATCAAGCACCGAAACTACGGCACCTTCGAGTTCTTGCACACGTTCAGCTCGATGACGATCCCCGCACTCCGATCCAGCATAATGTCGGGGAAGAGTTCCGTCAGCACGACGGCATGGTGACGATCTTGATGTTCTACCGTCGCAGGCTTCGCCTAAGCACCGCTACAATATTATCGATGATTATGGTGGAGGGGGGCACCGCACATGGCTAAGAGATCTCAAGGATCAATTGTTGTGTCTAGAGGTGCCCCCCTGCCCCTGTATATAAAGAAGCAAGGAGGGAGGCCGGCCGGCCCTTGGGGCGCGCCAAGGAGGGGGGAGTCCTCCTCCTAGTAGGAGTAGGACTCCCCTTTCCTAGTCCAACTAGGAAGAGAGAAGAGGGAAGGAAAGAGAGGGAGAGGGAAAGAGGGGCCGCGCCCCCCTCCCCTAGTCCAATTTGGACTCCTCATGGGAGGGGGCGCGCCACCTCCTGGGCTGCTGCCCTCTCTCTCCCCTTAGGCCCACTAAGGCCCAATACTTCCCCGGGGGGTTTCGGTAACCCTTCCAGCACTTCGGTTTTCTCCGAAATCACTCGAAACACTTCCGGTGTCCGAATATAGCCGTCCAATATATCAATCTTTATGTCTCGACCATTTCGAGACTCCTCGTCATGTCCGTGATCATATCCGAGACTCCGAACAACCTTCGGTACATCAAAACTCATAAACTCATAATATAACTGTCATCGAAACCTTAAGCATGTGGACCCCACAGGTTCGAGAACAATGTAGACATGACCGAGACACGTCTCCGGTCAATAACCAATAGCGGAACCTGGATGCTCATATTGGCTCCTACATATTCTACGAAGATCTTTATCGGTCAGACCACATAACAACATACGTTGTTCCCTTTGTCATCGGTATGTTACTTGCCCGAGATTCGATCGTCGGTATCTCAGTACCTAGTTCAATCTCGTTATTAGCAAGTCTCATTACTCGTTTTGCAATACATCATCTTGCAACTAACTCATTAGTTGCATTTCTTGCAAGGCTTAAGTGATGTGCATTACCAAGAGGTCCCAGAGATACCTCTCCGATAATCGGAGTGACAAATCCTAATCTCAAAATACGCCAACCCAACATATACCTTTGGAGACACCTGTAGAGCACCTTTATAATCACCCAGTTACATTGTGACGTTTGGTAGCACACAAAGTGTTCCTCCGATAAATGGGAGTTGCATAATCTCATAGTCATAGGAACATGTATAAGTCATGAAGAAAGCAATAGCAGCATACTAAACGATCGGGTGCTAAGCTAATGGAATGGGTCATGTCAATCACATCATTCTCCTAATGATGTGATCCTGTTAATCAAATGACAACACATGTCTATGGTTAGGAAACATAACCATCTTCGATCAACGAGCTAGTCAAGTAGAGGCATACTAGTGACACTCTGTTTGTCTATGTATTCACACATGTGTTATGTTTCCGGTTAATACAATTCTAGCATGAATAATAAACATTTATCATGATATAAGGAAATAAATAATAACTTTATTATTGCCTCTAGGGCATATTTCCTTCAGTCTCCCACTTGCACTAGAGTCAATAATCTAGATTACACAGTAATGATTCTAACTCCCATGGAGCCTTGGTGCTGATCATGTTTTGCTCGTGGAAGAGGCTTAGTCAACGGGTCTGCTACATTCAGATTCGTATGTATCTTGCAAATCTCTATGTTTCCCACCTGGACTAGATCCCGGATGGAATTGAAGCGTCTCTTGATGTGCTTGGTTCTTGTCAGGACCCCGACTCGATGTCACATCGATCTAGCCTGTAGCACCTCATATCACTTTGCGGCCTCACGCACGGTATCCCCACGGGTGTCGCCTTACCTTTGCCCGGGACCGTTTGCGCCTTTTGGCTCACGTATATGATAGTGTCGCTAGCATCCATATGATAAGGAGCCCGGGCTGACATGACTAGTCGTAAACCCAAAGTGGCACAGACTTACAGGGACAGGCATCCATGACCCAGCATCGAACGTGTCGGTCATCAGCGAGTGAATCTAGGCTGTAGCACTGGGCTAGCAGGACTCCGGTGAACCGGGCTGTAGCGGGCTAACAGGACTCCGGTATTCATCGCGTGACATTTCCCCGAAGGGACAGACACAGGAATGAAGAAGGACACATGCCGGCCAGCCTAAGTGTTCCGGAGCAGTAGCAAGCTACCATGGCTCAGTGGAAACACTAGGAGACATTTCCCGGTAAGAGAGGCTACTAAAGATAAACAACTAGATGGTCAGATCCCACACATACCAAGCATTTCAATAACATACACACAATATGCTCGATATGTGCAAATACAACATGGCATCACAACATGACTCTACAAATCAAGTATTTATTCATTAGGCTCCGAGGAGCGAGATATTACAAACATAGGTCTCATGACCCAACATTCAGAGTATACAAGTCAAAGCACAAGCGGAAACTATCATGTCTGAGTACAGACCACTATAAATGAAAAAGGCTGAGAAGCCTGACTATCTGCCAGATACTGCCGAGGGCACAAGATCGTAGCTGAGGTAACAAGCTAAACGTCGAAGTCCACGCGAAACTACTAGCGAGACCGAAGTCTCTCTGCAAAAACATAAATAGGCAAACGTGAGTACAAATGTACCCAGCAAGACTTACATCAGAACTATCTACATATGCATCATTATCAACAAAGGGGATGGTGGGGTTTAACTGCAGCAAGCCAGCTTTGACTCGGTGGCTATCCTGAACTACGACTGCGAGTAACTCTTTTGAGGTGGCGCACACGAGTCCACATATTCACCATATCAATACACCACTATGGATCCGCTCCCGTCTCCCTACGAGAACGCCATTCATAGCACTCACGCTTATCTTGCGTATTTTAGAGTATCCACTTTCACTTGTCTATGAACTGATATAAGCAACCCAGAGGTCCTTTTCCGTGGACACGGCTATTCGAATAGATTAGGTTAACCCTGCAGGGGTGTACTTCTTCACACACGCTCTCACCACTTACCGCCGTTTACACGACATGTACTCGGCAACCTTCAAGCGGAAGCCCAACGTGGGTGTCGGCCACGGCCTGCCTAAACACTCAAGTCTCTAGTCCAGGTTTATCGCCTATTCGGGTTCCATCCATGAGGAGATCCGGCCGGAGTTTCGCTCACAGCCCCAAACGATGTGTACAGGGTTCCGTGACACCAAACGGGTGCCCGGTTTACCCGGCCACGTGCCTACCGCATCACAGCCCACCCCTACGGTCAGCGCTGTCCACGGCCTCCAGCATACTACAAACACCAGAAACTACTTGCAACTCCTGGACAGAGGACAAGGGTGATTAAGAAGCCGAGAGGGTCCATTGGTTTCGGGCCCAATGCGTGGTAGTAGCTGAATCATGGATCACAAACACAGAACTCAGTTCCTGAGGACGGCTGCAATGAGACAACCCACCATGTACTCCTACATGGCCTCTCACCGCTACCTTTACCAAATCGTGTTCACACACTTAGCTCACACACAGTAGGACATGTTCACACACCTCTGATTCATCCCCGATGAATCAGACCTGACTCAACTCTAAGCAGTAGCAGGCATGACAAACAAACATGAATGAGTAGGCACAACAGGGCTCAAACAACTCCTACTCATGCTAGTGGGTTTCATCTATTTACTGTGGAATGACAGGTCATGCAAAGGATAAAGGGGTTCAGCTACCGCAGCAAGTAACAGATGAATCGATGTTGTCCTAATGCAGTAAAAGAGAGCAGGAGCGAGAGAGTGGGATTTTATCGGAATGAACAAGGGGGTTTTGCTTGCCTGGCACTTCTGAAGATAACATTGAGTCTTCATCAGTGTCAACGATCACATCATCGGTACACGTCTATCGAGAGGGGACAATTACCGGCAAATACAGAAAAACACGATCAGTGCAATGCACAATATGATGCATGATCATGACATGGCAAAATGAATGTGTTTTGGGCTAATGCAACTAAAACCAGATTAAATGAAGTTGGTTTGAATCCAAGATTCAAATTCAAACTCCATATGTGATTATTCAAATGCCATGTAATTGATTTGTGCTAAACAGCAGCTATAAGTTGTTCTAACATGCATGAAAATGGTACAGATGGATTCCTTGAATTTTTCTGATAATTTTTCATATATAATTTATTTAATTTGGAGTTACGGTTAATTTTCTATGATTTTTAGAAGTTTTAGGCATTTTCTGGAATTAATAAATCATTTAAGAATTATTTAAATTCCAGAAACATTTACTACGTCAGCAGTGCGTCACCGTGACGTCAGCAGGTCAACAGACGCTGCTGCTGGTCAAACCTGACGTGTGGGGGCCACACGTCAGTGACACAGGGCTGTTTCACTCACTGACAGGTGGGACCGGTCAACGTTGACTTGACTAAGTCAAAATCTGACACATGGGGTCCACAGATTAGCACTAATCTAAACAGAAAAATTAAACTAACCTAATTAGGCTCGGGGCCCACATGGCAGTGGCTCATAGGGTGATTAGCCCCTAACTAAGTGGCCACATCGGCCCGCCGGAGTTTGGCCGGCGGTGACCACAGAGCACGGCGGGGCACGCCGGACTTGCGCTAGGGGCATCGGATTCGCGCGCTGAGGGCACCGGGGCGTAGCCCGGGCTCTCCCGCATCTGATGGGGTAGGTGGGAGGCTGCGGGGACGCCGGGGCTCGTCGGAACGGAGCTCGCGGCGGCGCCGGAGTTCGGTGAGTGCGGGGTTGGCGCTGTGGTGCACGGGAGGGCGAGTTAGGATATGCGTTAGGCTCCTGGTGGCTTCCTGAGTGCGGTGACACGCTCCGAGACGAGCTCAAGCGGCTGTAGTGACGGCGGTGACGAGGTCAGCGGCGGCCGGAGTTCGGCCGCGGCGGAGCTATGGCCTAGAGCTTGCAAACGCGAGGGGAGAGAGAGGGGTTCTGCACGGAGGCTCACCGCGGAGCTGTAGGGAGGGTTAGTGGGCTCGGGGGCGGCCGGAGTGCAGCGAATCGACGGCGACGATC
Organism: Triticum aestivum; assembly: GCF_018294505.1. Lineage (NCBI taxonomy): Eukaryota > Viridiplantae > Streptophyta > Magnoliopsida > Poales > Poaceae > Triticum > Triticum aestivum. The sequence continues at coordinate 115,646,521 of NC_057797.1, read as the reverse complement.
TCCGGTGGCCGAGGAGGGGAACGGCGACGTGGGCGGCGATGCAGGGTTTCCGGAGGGCCGTGGATCGGTGGGGAGGAAGAGAGGGTCGAGGCGGAGCTCGCAAGCACAGCGAGGGGTCGAGGGGGAGACGGTGGCCGCGGCGTTACGGTGGCGCGGCTGCGGCTGCGCTCGGCGAGTGAGAGAGAGAGGAAGCAGAGGAGAGATACAAGGGAGAGGGAGAGAGCGAGGGGGTCCAGGGGGGTCGGGGCGGCGCCGAGGAGATGACGCGCGGCGTCGCGGTGGCCAGGCGATGCAGACGAGCAGGGTGGTGGCGTGGCGAGCTCGGGCGCGCGCGCCGTGTCCCTCCTCTGCCTACTGGCGCGAGGAGGAAGGCGACAGGGAAGGGAGGCGGCGGTGGGCTGGGCCAGCGGGAGGAGCTGGCCAGCTGGGCCGGCTACAGGTAAGTGGCCCAGGTAGGCTTCTATTCTTTTTATTTTTTTCTCTCTGTTTTGTTTTAATTCTGTTTTCTATTTTGCAGGTTTGTTTTGAATTTGGTTTTGAAACCAATTCAATTTATTTTGCTTCTGACAATATTTTTAGGAGCTAAAAAGAATTAAAACAATGCTCCACAAAAATATTTCAGAATTATTGGACCTATATTTATTTAACAGTAGATATAAGTCCAATTCAAATAGCTATTGATTTAATTCAAATACCCAAAATAAATGTTTCTGAGATACCGAAAATATTGGTTTGGATTTTACCTCTTGCCAATATTTCCAGAGGATAACAAGAACATTTTCTTGGACTTATTTGAAGCAATTTTTATCTTGATCATTTTTTTTAAAGGATTCTGAGGCTTTGAAAATTCCTCAATTCAAATTTCATTTGAATTAAAACATGAAGCTCACATGAGGTCTAGCCTAATGCATAACAGGACCAGGGATGTGACAACTCACCCCCACTAAACAAGAATCTCGTCTCGAGATTCAAGCGTAGGGTAAGGTGAAGGGGAAACGCAACTAGTATAATGTTCACGATCCAGGGTGCACTTCAAATGAACGTTGATTTGAACACCATCTTTGTCTTGTCGTCTTGCTCTGAGAAATCCTGTCAACATGACAGGGGGGGGGGAAGAAGGAGACTCTAGAAGGGTCGATCTCCTCGAAGATCGAACAACTCAAGATTAACTTACGGAATGAGACATAGAACCATCTTTCGGGTTGAGACACGAGATACACATCAATAGGGGTGGAAGAAACGGATGACGAAGGTTCACTAGGTAGACAACAATTTCATACCTAAGAAGGTGGTAAACGATTGTCAACGTAGCGAGGAGTTGAGTTGCCATGATACCATAACGATACACCTTAGGGAAGGTGACTCGTAGAGATATCCCCTTAAGTGGCAAAAAGAATTACTTTTGATTCAGAGATCATTGAAACTCTTTAAACCAGCCTAAGGCAATTCTCGAGCGATCGTTTGGAGGGGGTCGGTAGAATGGCATACTCGGACTTGGATGATGTGGATTACCTTGTTGAAGACAACGTAATGGATGAATTTGCTTATCACCGGAAATGGAAGAGACCCATGGTAGAATGGCACATTGGCGGTGCAAGCTAGGAACAAAATGCAAATGCTAGGAATGATTCTGGTAACTGGGGAAGAACCCAACAATAGGGAGTGAATTCACTGTTTGAAGAGGTCATAGCATTGCCGAGGAAACTGAGAGTAATCCCAGTTAGAGCCGATGATAACACGTAACGCTTGTGCGTGCTCTCAAGAACTTGAGCATTTCCATATTCATCAAGGTTTTACCAACATCCGTGTCAAGGGTCCGGCAACACAACTTGCTACCATGATGAATGATGATGGAGGATGTAGATGCAAAGAAAGATAACACCTTCTCAGATTTCATCTTAGCGAGGCCAAGGAAACAAAATCTGGATGATCGACCGAGAAACATTTAGCACTCCGCTTCTAATGTTCTCCTTGATGTGCTAGTGTAACCCATTCATAGAAATGGTCTGGTATCTAGGACATCAAGTAAAAGGTCGGACTTCGGGATCTCAAAATCCATAGGGGCAACTAGGGAGTAAATCCTACGAAATCCCTATGGGGAGGTGGCCAACTTCCTCAATCAAGATATTATAATAACAGGTCTTCCGGCTGGGTGTGTTGGCCACGACATCCACTTTACCGGTTATCGAGGGACCAATATTATAGTTCTTGGAGAATGTTCCAACCATCATATCTGCCTGAGATTCAGATCTGGTTGGTGTCAGGATATCCCAGACTCATCAAGTCTAGAAAGAAAAATGAAAGTTTGCAACACAAATCGACGAGATGACGTTGCGAGATTCTCGGGAAATGAACTACGATAGTAAGCTCCAAAACATGAGCTGGTTCTGCTACAAACATGTGAACACGTTGTCCCGGACAAGCATGACCACGTGGTAGTCTTACAATAAAACACTACCGAGTTCTGGTTGGGAACCATCACCGTGGATAACGAAGTCCTTGCATAAGTCATATGATTAGCTCTTATGAAGGAACTTCTTCCCCTTGAACAAATCAATCAGTGGCTTGGTGTGCTCGGGACACATATGGAATGAAGGTTGCAAGTCTCCAGACCACAGAATACTTCGCACGTGTGCATGACTAATTTGGAATGATTCCAGGGAAACAAAACAATCTTCCTCAAATTCATGGCGGCAACTTGCATCATATGCACATGAATTAGGGAAAATCACTACTTTCATTCAAACATATGCTTCATGAACGAAACACGAAGAAATGCTTACACAAGTTTCCAACACTAGGTTGATGTTCAACATGATTCATGGGGGGAGACAAAATGCTACTGATGGGCTCAACAGCAACTCATCGGAATTTCCATATCACTGGACTTCCACCATCATGTGAACACGGTGATAGCATTGGTCAGACCAAAGATGTAATGGTGTATGCTCGAGGGATCAACCACGAGTAGGACAACATTACGAGCATCGTTGGTACTGATTTGATTTGACGATAGCCCACACTCAAATCAAGGGATTGATAAGACAATAGGTCCAGCAACTGATCACAGGGACCAATCGATGAAGATATCATCTTTCTTCAACACACACTACACAAGAATATCCCTTTGGAACGAACTAAGTCAGACAAGTTTTTATCTTCCAACTCTCCAAGTTGTTGTCCAGCTTAACCAACTAGCTCAGGGATATCTAACACCGATTCTTGGAAAGAAGGTGGTTCATAAGAAACCAACTTGATCACGGGCTCAACATAACGGTCAGGTGACGACCTGGTAGTACTTCCGAGAAGATCTTCGGAAAATCACGAACCACCGATATGTTACTAAGCTCGAGAACAATCTTGCTTTTCAGGGCAAGATGATATGATCAAATGAGCGAGGACTTGACAAATCCTAACTCATCAATCAAAGAGTGCACCAGGAAATAAGGACTAGGTAGCACGATCAATCTTAGAATGGTGATTCAATAACCAACATACTAAGAATAAAATTATTATCCTTTAACTACCAAGCAACGAGGTTGCTAGGAGTATTGATTTCACACATCACAATTCATTTGTCGGTATTCCGGTTGCATCAACACGGAACCGAGGAATGAAAAAGGATGGCGAGAAGTATCACTATGTCAAGAATTCACAAAAGGTGGTGCAATTCTCATGAAATTCCTGTCATAAAGAAGGTAATACTTCAGGGTAGAGCAGACCAGAAGCTGGATTGTAACTTGATCTGCGGAACACAACTACTTTGACCCAATCCTAAATATGGATGAGGTACTGGAGTTTGTTTCTCCTAGTCATTCAGGACGGAATGGCTTGACGGGCCACAAGAGTAATAGGCATCGACAAACGAACGCGCGCATACTCTTGACTATCAATTGATAGACGAAGGTCAGTAGACAACTAAAGAGGGACAACTCAAAGGAACATATAACTTTCTGAGTTGTGGATGCATAAATTAGTATGTCGAACCGAGTTCAACATAATTCTTCCGGATAACCCATGCAGAAAGGTAGAACTGGCAGAGTCACGATTTATGAATGGAGAACTCCTCAAGAATAATCCTGTTGTGATATTTCAGTTCAACGAGGAACTTCTGCCATAAGTAGTTCATGGTATTTGGAAGAAGAAGATACCACGGACTTCAAGGACTATCGCAAAGGTTACTAATATCCTGAAGGCACTAACAATTACTATCAACACGAAGTAGGTGGAGTGAATCTCGGGTTCAAGAACCCAGGAACAGAATACCTATTACTAAGTAGCATCACGGAATGCTTTCGAGGATAAAGGCCAGAATCATCACACTGGGACACCAATCATGGCTAAATTACTAGGTGATCCCCTAAGACACCTAGGGTCATAATAATAGCTCCAACATATATGTCAGGGCAATAAATTACCTCAACTCAACAATTAGTGTGATTGAGCTGGCATAAAGGAACATCGAAACCAGAGGGAAAGGATTTTGCAAATTGCTTCAAACTATTTAGAAACCTGGGATGACTCGGACAGCATAACGGCTGTAAATGCTCAGAAAAGATTTGAGACATTCACAAAATGGTGGCATAACCACTCAGAAGCACGATATCAAGGTTTCGAGATCAACAATTAACATACGGAAGTAGTAGAAACTGAACTCAAGCTTAAATCCAACAATCTTATAAGTCTACGGATTAGTAACACGTGATCCTGATAGAAAGAAGAGAAAGCCTAGTTCTTAATCCCCGTAGAAGAGAAGATGATGACTCAGATCAGAAGGCCATGAGGTATAAGGAGTAAAAAGAGCCTTACGTTCCATCCCACAATCAATTCCCTTATATAACTAAAGAATTTCTAGACTCAACTTCGACCAGTTTGGCTTAGTAATCCTACAGGCAGTCAAGCTCTGATACCAACGCTGTCAGGACCCCGACTCGATGTCACATCGATCTAGCCTGTAGCACCTCATATCACTTTGCGGCCTCACGCACGGTATCCCCACGGGTGTCGCCTTACCTTTGCCCGGGACCGTTTGCGCCTTTTGGCTCACGTATATGATAGTGTCGCTAGCATCCATATGATAAGGAGCCCGGGCTGACATGACTAGTCGTAAACCCAAAGTGGCACAGACTTACAGGGACAGGCATCCATGACCCAGCATCGAACGTGTCGGTCATCAGCGAGTGAATCCAGGCTGTAGCACTGGGCTAGCAGGACTCCGGTGAACCGGGCTGTAGCGGGCTAACAGGACTCCGGTATTCATCGCGTGACATTTCCCCGAAGGGACAGACACAGGAACGAAGAAGGACACATGCCGGCCAGCCTAAGTGTTCCGGAGCAGTAGCAAGCTACCATGGCTCAGTGGAAACACTAGGAGACATTTCCCGGTAAGAGAGGCTACTAAAGATAAACAACTAGATGGTCAGATCCCACACATACCAAGCATTTCAATAACATACACACAATATGCTCGATATGTGCAAATACAACATGGCATCACAACATGACTCTACAAATCAAGTATTTATTCATTAGGCTCCGAGGAGCGAGATATTACAAACATAGGTCTCATGACCCAACATTCAGAGTATACAAGTCAAAGCACAAGCGGAAACTATCATGTCTGAGTACAGACCACTATAAATGAAAAAGGCTGAGAAGCCTGACTATCTGCCAGATACTGCCGAGGGCACAAGATCGTAGCTGAGGTAACAAGCTAAACGTCGAAGTCCACGCGAAACTACTAGCGAGACCGAAGTCTCTCTGCAAAAACATAAATAGGCAAACGTGAGTACAAATGTACCCAGCAAGACTTACATCAGAACTATCTACATATGCATCATTATCAACAAAGGGGATGGTGGGGTTTAACTGCAGCAAGCCAGCTTTGACTCGGTGGCTATCCTGAACTACGACTGCGAGTAACTCTTTTGAGGTGGCGCACACGAGTCCACATATTCACCATATCAATACACCACTATGGATCCGCTCCCGTCTCCCTACGAGAACGCCATCCATAGCACTCACGCTTATCTTGCGTATTTTAGAGTATCCACTTTCACTTGTCTATGAACTGATATAAGCAACCCAGAGGTCCTTTTCCGTGGACACGGCTATTCGAATAGATTAGGTTAACCCTGCAGGGGTGTACTTCTTCACACACGCTCTCACCACTTACCGCCGTTTACACGACATGTACTCGGCAACCTTCAAGCGGAAGCCCAACGTGGGTGTCGGCCACGGCCTGCCTAAACACTCAAGTCTCTAGTCCAGGTTTATCGCCTATTCGGGTTCCATCCATGAGGAGATCCGGCCGGAGTTTCGCTCACAGCCCCAAACGATGTGTACAGGGTTCCGTGACACCAAACGGGTGCCCGGTTTACCCGGCCACGTGCCTACCGCATCACAGCCCACCCCTACGGTCAGCGCTGTCCACGGCCTCCAGCATACTACAAACACCAGAAACTACTTGCAACTCCTGGACAGAGGACAAGGGTGATTAAGAAGCCGAGAGGGTCCATTGGTTTCGGGCCCAATGCGTGGTAGTAGCTGAATCATGGATCACAAACACAGAACTCAGTTCCTGAGGACGGCTGCAATGAGACAACCCACCATGTACTCCTACATGGCCTCTCACCGCTACCTTTACCAAATCGTGTTCACACACTTAGCTCACACACAGTAGGACATGTTCACACACCTCTGATTCATCCCCGATGAATCAGACCTGACTCAACTCTAAGCAGTAGCAGGCATGACAAACAAACATGAATGAGTAGGCACAACAGGGCTCAAACAACTCCTACTCATGCTAGTGGGTTTCATCTATTTACTGTGGAATGACAGGTCATGCAAAGGATAAAGGGGTTCAGCTACCGCAGCAAGTAACAGATGAATCGATGTTGTCCTAATGCAGTAAAAGAGAGCAGGAGCGAGAGAGTGGGATTTTATCGGAATGAACAAGGGGGTTTTGCTTGCCTGGCACTTCTGAAGATAACATTGAGTCTTCATCAGTGTCAACGATCACATCATCGGTACACGTCTATCGAGAGGGGACAATTACCGGCAAATACAGAAAAACACGATCAGTGCAATGCACAATATGATGCATGATCATGACATGGCAAAATGAATGTGTTTTGGGCTAATGCAACTAAAACCAGATTAAATGAAGTTGGTTTGAATCCAAGATTCAAATTCAAACTCCATATGTGATTATTCAAATGCCATGTAATTGATTTGTGCTAAACAGCAGCTATAAGTTGTTCTAACATGCATGAAAATGGTACAGATGGATTCCTTGAATTTTTCTGATAATTTTTCATATATAATTTATTTAATTTGGAGTTACGGTTAATTTTCTATGATTTTTAGAAGTTTTAGGCATTTTCTGGAATTAATAAATCATTTAAGAATTATTTAAATTCCAGAAACATTTACTACGTCAGCAGTGCGTCACCGTGACGTCAGCAGGTCAACAGACGCTGCTGCTGGTCAAACCTGACGTGTGGGGGCCACACGTCAGTGACACAGGGCTGTTTCACTCACTGACAGGTGGGACCGGTCAACGTTGACTTGACTAAGTCAAAATCTGACACATGGGGTCCACAGATTAGCACTAATCTAAACAGAAAAATTAAACTAACCTAATTAGGCTCGGGGCCCACATGGCAGTGGCTCATAGGGTGATTAGCCCCTAACTAAGTGGCCACATCGGCCCGCCGGAGTTTGGCCGGCGGTGACCACAGAGCACGGCGGGGCACGCCGGACTTGCGCTAGGGGCATCGGATTCGCGCGCTGAGGGCACCGGGGCGTAGCCCGGGCTCTCCCGCATCTGATGGGGTAGGTGGGAGGCTGCGGGGACGCCGGGGCTCGTCGGAACGGAGCTCGCGGCGGCGCCGGAGTTCGGTGAGTGCGGGGTTGGCGCTGTGGTGCACGGGAGGGCGAGTTAGGATATGCGTTAGGCTCCTGGTGGCTTCCTGAGTGCGGTGACACGCTCCGAGACGAGCTCAAGCGGCTGTAGTGACGGCGGTGACGAGGTCAGCGGCGGCCGGAGTTCGGCCGCGGCGGAGCTATGGCCTAGAGCTTGCAAACGCGAGGGGAGAGAGAGGGGTTCTGCACGGAGGCTCACCGCGGAGCTGTAGGGAGGGTTAGTGGGCTCGGGGGCGGCCGGAGTGCAGCGAATCGACGGCGACGATCTCCGGTGGCCGAGGAGGGGAACGGCGACGTGGGCGGCGATGCAGGGTTTCCGGAGGGCCGTGGATCGGTGGGGAGGAAGAGAGGGTCGAGGCGGAGCTCGCAAGCACAGCGAGGGGTCGAGGGGGAGACGGTGGCCGCGACGTTACGGTGGCGCGGCTGCGGCTGCGCTCGGCGAGTGAGAGAGAGAGGAAGCAGAGGAGAGATACAAGGGAGAGGGAGAGAGCGAGGGGGTCCAGGGGGGTCGGGGCGGCGCCGAGGAGATGACGCGCGGCGTCGCGGTGGCCAGGCGATGCAGACGAGCAGGGTGGTGGCGTGGCGAGCTCGGGCGCGCGCGCCGTGTCCCTCCTCTGCCTACTGGCGCGAGGAGGAAGGCGACAGGGAAGGGAGGCGGCGGTGGGCTGGGCCAGCGGGAGGAGCTGGCCAGCTGGGCCGGCTACAGGTAAGTGGCCCAGGTAGGCTTCTATTCTTTTTATTTTTTTCTCTCTGTTTTGTTTTAATTCTGTTTTCTATTTTGCAGGTTTGTTTTGAATTTGGTTTTGAAACCAATTCAATTTATTTTGCTTCTGACAATATTTTTAGGAGCTAAAAAGAATTAAAACAATGCTCCACAAAAATATTTCAGAATTATTGGACCTATATTTATTTAACAGTAGATATAAGTCCAATTCAAATAGCTATTGATTTAATTCAAATACCCAAAATAAATGTTTCTGAGATACCGAAAATATTGGTTTGGATTTTACCTCTTGCCAATATTTCCAGAGGATAACAAGAACATTTTCTTGGACTTATTTGAAGCAATTTTTATCTTGATCATTTTTTTTAAAGGATTCTGAGGCTTTGAAAATTCCTCAATTCAAATTTCATTTGAATTAAAACATGAAGCTCACATGAGGTCTAGCCTAATGCATAACAGGACCAGGGATGTGACAGTTCTCTTGTGAAATCTGGATTCCTTTGCCAAGGCAATTGCACCAGTATTGTCACAAAAGATTTTCATTGGACCCGATGCACTAGGTATGACACCTAGATCGGATATGAACTGCTTCATCCAGACTCCTTTGTTTGCTGCTTCCGAAGCAGCTATGTACTCCGCTTCACATGTAGATCCCGCCACGACGCTTTGTTTAGAACTGCACCAACTGACAGCTCCACCATTTAATGTAAATACGTATACGGTTTGTGATTTAGAATCGTCCGGATCAGTGTGAAAGCTTGCATAAACGTAACCATTTACGATGAGCTCTTTGTCACCTCCATATACGAGAAACATATCCTTAGTCCTTTTCAGGTATTTTAGGATGTTCTTGACTGCTGTCGAGTGATCCACTCTTGGATTACTTTGGTACCTCCCTGCTAGACTTATAGCAAGACACACATCAGGTCTGGTACACAGCATTGCATACATGATAGAGCCTATGGCTGAAGCATAGGGAACATCTTTCATTTTCTCTCTATCTTCTGCAGTGGTCGGGCATTGAGTCTTACTCAACTTCACACCTTGTAACACAGGCAAGAATCCTTTCTTTGCTTGATCCATTTTGAACTTCTTCAAAACTTTGTCAAGGTATGTGCTTTGTGAAAGTCCAATTAAGCGTCTTGATCTATCTCTATAGATCTTAATGCCCAATATGTAAGCACCTTCACCGAGGTCTTTCATTGAAAAACTCTTATTCAAGTATCCCTTTATGCTATCCAGAAATTCTATATCATTTCCGATTAGTAATATGTCATCCACATATAATATCAGAAATGCTACAGAGCTCCCACTCACTTTCTTGTAAATACATGCTTCTCCAAAAAGTATGTACAAAACCAAATGCTTTGATCACACTATCAAAGCGTTTATTCCAACTCCGAGAGGCTTGCACCAGTCCATAAATGGATCGCTGGAGCTTGCACACTTTGTTAGCTCCCTTTGGATCGACAAAACCTTCTGGCTGCATCATATACAACTCGTCTTCCAGAAATCCATTCAGGAATGCAGTTCTGACATCCATCTGCCAAATTTCATAATCATAAAATGCGGCAATTGCTATCATGATTCGGACAGACTTAAGCATCGCTACGGATGAGAAGGTCTCATCATAGTCAATCCCTTGAACTTGTTGAAAACCTTTTGCGACAAGTCAAGCTTTGTAGACAGTAACATTACCGTCAGCGTCAGTCTTCTTCTTGAAGATCCATTTATTCTCAATTACTTGCCAATCATTGGGCAAGTCAACCAAAGTCCACACTTTGTTCTCATACATGGATCCCATCTCAGATTTCATGGCTTCAAGCCATTTTGCGGAATCTGGGCTCACCATCGCTTCTTCATAGTTCGTAGGTTCATCATGATCTAGTAGCATGACTTCGAGAACAGGATTACCGTACCACTCTGGTGTGGATCTTACTCTGGTTGATCTACCATGTTCAGTAGTATCTTGTTCTGAAGTTTCATGATCATCATCATTAGCTTCCTCGCTAATTGGTGTAGGTGTCACAGAAACTGGTTTCTGTGATGTACAACTTTCCAATAAGGGAGTAGGTACAATTACCTCATCAAGTTCTACTTTCCTCCCACTCACTTCTTTCGAGAGAAACTCCTTCTCTAGAAAGGATCCATTCTTAGCAACAAAAGTCTTGCCTTCGGATCTGTGATAGAAGGTGTACCCAACAGTCTCCTTTGGGTATCCTATGAAGACACATTTCTCCGATTTTGGTTCAAGCTTATCAGGTTGAAGCTTTTTCACATAAGCATCGCAGCCCCAAACTTTCAGAAACGACAACTTTGGTTTCTTGCCAAACCATAGTTCATAAGGCGTCGTCTCAACGGATTTTGATGGTGCCCTATTTAACGTGAATGCGGCCGTCTCTAAAGCATAACCCCAAAACGATAGCGGTAAATCTGTAAGAGACATCATAGATCATACCATATCAAGTAAAGTACGATTACGACATTCGGACACACCATTACGTTGTGGTGTTCCGGGTGGCGTGAGTTGCGAAACTATTCCGCATTGTTTCAAATGTAGACCAAACTCGTAACTCAAATATTCTCCTCCACGATCAGATCATAGAAACTTTTCTTCTTGTTACGATGATTTTCAACTTCACTCTGAAATTCTTTGAACTTTTCAAATGTTTCAGACTTATGTTTCATTAAGAAGATATACCCATATCTGCTTAAATCATCTGTGAAGGTCAGAAAATAACGATATCCGCCACGAGCTTCAACATTCATTGGACCACATACATCTGTATGTATGATTTCCAACAAATCTATTGCTCTCTCCATAGTGTCGGAGAACGGCATTTTAGTCATCTTGCCCATGAGGCACGGTTCGCAAGTACCAAGTGATTCATAATCAAGTGGTTCCAAAAGACCATCAGTATGGAGTTTCTTCATGCGCTTTACACCGATATGACCTAAACGGCAGTGCCACAAATAAGTCGCACTATCATTATCAACTCTGCATCTTTTGGCTTCAACATTATGAATATGTGTATCACTACTATCGAGATTCATCAAAAATAGACCACTCTTCAAGGGTGCATGACCATAAAAGATATTACTCATATAAATAGAACAACCATTATTCTCTGATTTAAATGAATAACCGTCTCACATCAAACAAGATCCAGATATAATGTTCATGCTTAACGCTGGCACCAAATAACAATTATTTAGGTCTAATACTAATCCCGATGGTAGATGTAGAGGTAGCATGCCGACTGCGATCACATCGACTTTGGAACCATTTCCCACGCGCATCGTCACCTCGTCCTTTGCCAGTGTTCGCTTAATCTGTAGTCCCTGTTTCGATTTGCAAATATTAGCAACAGAACCAGTATCAAATACCCAGGTGCTACTGCGAGCTCTAGTAAGGTACACATCAATAACATGTATATCACATATAACTTTGTTCACTTTGCCATCCTTCTTATCCGCCAAATACTTGGGGCAGTTCCGCTTTCAGTGACCAGTCTGCTTGCAGTAGAAGCACTCAATTTCACGCTTAGGTCCAGACTTGGGTTTCTTCTCCTGAGCAGCAACTTGCTTGCTGTTCTTCTTGAAGTTCCCCTTCTTCTTCCCCTTGCCCTTTTTCTTGAAACCAGTGGTCTTATTGACCATCAACACTTGATGCTCCTTCTTGATTTCTACCTCCGCAGCTTTTAGCATTGCGAAGAGCTCAGGAATTGTCGTATCCATCCCTTGCATGTTATAGTTCATCACAAAGGTCTTGTAGCTTGGTGGTAGTGATTGGAGAATTCTGTCAATGACGCAATCATCCGGAAGATTAACTCCCAGTTGAATCAAGTGATTATTATACCCAGACATTTTGAGTATATGCTCACTGACAGAACTGTTCTCCTCCATCTTGCAGCTATAGAACTTATTGGAGACTTCATATCTCTCAATCCGGGCATTTGCTTGAAATATTAACTTCAACTCCTGGAACATCTCATATGCTCCATGACGTTCAAAACATCGTTGAAGTCCCGGTTCTAAGCCGTAAAGCATGGCACATTGAACTATCGAGTAGTCATCAGCTTTGCTCTGCCATACGTTCTTAACGTCGTCAGTTGCATCAGCATCAGGCCTGCCACCAAGCGGTGCTTCCAGGACGTAATTCTTCTGAGCAGCAATGAGGATAATCCTTAAGTTACGGACCCAGTCCGTGTAATTGCTACCATCATCTTTCAACTTTGCTTTCTCAAGGAACGCATTAAAATTCAACGGAACAACAGCACGGGCCATCTATCTACAATTAAACATAAACAAGCAAGATACTATCAGGTACTAAGTTCATGATAAATTTAAGTTCAATTAATCATATTACTTAAGAACTCCCACTTAGAAAAACATCCCTCTAATCTTCTAAGTGATCACGTGATCCAAATCAACTAAACCATAACCGATCATCACGTGAAATGGAGTAGTTTTCAATGGTGAACATCACTATGTTGATCATATCTACTATATGATTCACGCTCGACCTTTCGGTCTCAGTGTTCGGAGGCCATATCTGCAAATGCTAGGCTCGTCAAGTTTAACCTGAGTATTCTGCGTGTGCAAAACTGGCTTGCACCCGTTGTAGATGGACGTAGAGCTTATCACACCCGATCATCACGTGGTGTCTGGGCACGACGAACTTTGGCAACGGTGCATACTCAGGGAGAACACTTTTATCTTGAAATTTAGTGAGAGATCATCTTATAGTGATACCGTCAATCAAAGCAAGATAGGATGCATAAAATATAAACATCACATGCAATCAATATAAGGGATATGATATGGCCATCATCATCTTGTACTTGTGATCTCCATCTCCGAAGTACCGTCATGATCACCATCGTCACCGGCGCGACACCTTGATCTCCATTGTAGCAGCGTTGTCGTCTCGCCAATCTTATGCTTCCACGACTATCACTACCGTTTAGTGATAAAGTAAAGCATTACAGCGCAATTGCATTGCATACAATAAAGCGACAACCATATGGCACCTGCCAGTTGCCGATAACTCGGTTACAAAACATGATCATCTCATACAATAAAATTTAGCATCATGTCTTGACCATATCACATCACAACATGCCCTGCAAAACCAAGTTAGACGTCCTCTACTTTGTTGTTGCAAGTTTTACGTGGCTGCTACGGGCTTAGCAAGAACTGTTCTTACCTACGCATCAAAACCATAACGATAGTTTGTCAAGTTGGTGTTGTTTTAACCTTCGCAAGGACCGGGCGTAGCCACACTCAGTTCAACTAAAGTTGGAGAAACTGACACCCGCCAGCCACCTGTGTGCAAAGCACGTCGGTAGAACCAGTCTCGCGTAAGCGTAGGCGTAATGTCGGTCCGGGCCGCTTCATCCAACAATACCGCCGAACCAAAGTGTGACATGTTGGTAAGCAGTATGACTTATATCGCCCACAACTCACTTGTGTTCTACTCGTGCATATTACATCAACGCATAAAACCTAGGCTCTGATACCACTGTTGGGGAACGTAGTAATTTCAAAAAAATTCTTACGCACACACAAGATCATGGTGATGTATAGCAACGAGAGGGGAGAGTGTTGTCCATGTACCCTCTTAGACCGAAAGAGGAAGCGTTATAACAACGCGGTTGATGTAGTCGTATGTCTTCACGGCCCGACCGATCAAGCACCGAAACTACGGCACCTCCGAGTTCTTGCACACGTTCAGCTCGATGACGATCCCTGGACTCTGATCCAGCAGAATGTCGGGGAAGACTTCCGTCAGCACGACGGCGTGGTGACGATCTTGATGTTCTACCGTCGCAGGGCTTCGCCTAAGCACCGCTACAATATTATCGAGGATTATGGTTGAGGGGGGCACCGCACACGGCTAAGAGATCTCAAGGATCAATTGTTGTGTCTAGAGGTGCCCCCCTGCCCCTGTATATAAAGGAGCAAGGGGGAGGCCGGCCGGCCCTTGGGGCGCGCCAAGGAGGGGGGAGTCCTCCTCCTAGTAGGAGTAGGACTCCCCTTTCCTAGTCCAACTAGGAAGAGAGAAGAGGGAAGGAAAGGGAGGGAGAGGGAAAGAGGGTCCGCGCCCCCCTCCCCTAGTCCAATTTGGACTCCTCATGGGAGGGGGCGCGCCACCTCCTGGGCTGCTGCCCTCTCTCTCCCCTTAGGCCCACTAAGGCCCAATACTTCCCCGGGGGGTTTCGGTAACCCTTCCAGCACTTCGGTTTTCTCCGAAATCACTCGAAACACTTCCGGTGTCCGAATATAGCCGTCCAATATATCAATCTTTATGTCTCGACCATTTCGAAACTCCTTGTCATGTCCGTGATCATATCCGAGACTCCGAACAACCTTCGGTACATCAAAACACATAAACTCATAATATAACTGTCATCGAAACCTTAAGCATGTGGACCCCACAGGTTCGAGAACAATGTAGACATGACCGAGACACGTCTCCGGTCAATAACCAATAGCGGAACCTGGATGCTCATATTGGCTCCTACATATTCTACGAAGATCTTTATCGGTCAGACCACATAACAACATACGTTGTTCCCTTTGTCATTGGTATGTTACTTGCCCGAGATTCGATCGTCGGTATCTCAGTTCCTAGTTCAATCTCGTTATTAGCAAGTCTCTTTACTCGTTTTGTAATACATCATCTTGCAACTAACTCATTAGTTGCATTTCTTACAAGGCTTAAGTGATGTGCATTACCAAGAGGTCCCAGAGATACCTCTCCGATAATCGGAGTGACAAATCCTAATCTCAAAATACGCCAACCCAACATATACCTTTGGAGACACCTGTAGAGCACCTTTATAATCACCCAGTTACATTGTGACGTTTGGTAGCACACAAAGTGTTCCTCCGATAAATGGGAGTTGCATAATCTCATAGTCATAGGAACATGTATAAGTCATGAAGAAAGCAATAGCAACATACTAAACGATCGGGTGCTAAGCTAATGGAATGGGCCATGTCAATCACATCATTCTCCTAATGATGTGATCCTGTTAATCAAATGACAACACATGTCTATGGTTAGGAAACATAACCATCTTCTATCAACGAGCTAGTCAAGTAGAGGCATACTAGTGACACTCTGTTTGTCTATGTATTCACCCATGTGTTATGTTTCCGGTTAATACAATTCTAGCATGAATAATAAACATTTATCATGATATAAGGAAATAAATAATAACTTTATTATTGCCTCTAGGGCATATTTCCTTCAGTCTCCCACTTGCACTAGAGTCAATAATCTAGATTACACAGTAATGATTCTAACTCCCATCGAGCCTTGGTGCTGATCATGTTTTGCTCGTGGAAGAGGCTTAGTCAACGGGTCTGCTACATTCAGATTCGTATGTATCTTGCAAATCTCTATGTTTCCCACCTGGACTAGATCCCGGATGGAATTGAAGCGTCTCTTGATGTGCATGGTTCTCTTGTGAAATCTGGATTCCTTTGCCAAGGCAATTGCACCAGTATTGTCACAAAAGATTTTCATTGGACCCGATGCACTAGGTATGACACCTAGATCGGATATGAACTCCTTCATCCAGACTCCTTCGTTTGCTGCTTCCGAAGCAGCTATGTACTCCGCTTCACATGTAGATCCCGCCACGACGCTTTGTTTAGAACTGCACCAACTGACAGCTCCACCATTTAATGTAAATACGTATACGGTTTGCGATTTAGAATCGTCCGGATCAGTGTGAAAGCTTGCATAAACGTAACCATTTACGATGAGCTCTTTGTCACCTCCATATACGAGAAACATATCCTTAGTCCTTTTCAGGTATTTTAGGATGTTCTTGACTGCTGTCCAGTGATCCACTCTTGGATTACTTTGGTACCTCCCTGCTAGACTTATAGCAAGACACGCATCAGGCCTGGTACACAGCATTGCATACATGATAGAGCCTATGGCTGAAGCATAGGGAACATCTTTCATTTTCTCTCTATCTTCTGAAGTGGTCGGGCATTGAGTCTTACTCAACTTCACACCTTGTAACACAGGCAAGAATCCTTTCTTTGCTTGATCCATTTTGAACTTCTTCAAAACTTTGTGAAGGTATGTGCTTTGTGAAAGTCCAATTAAGCGTCTTGATCTATCTCTATAGATCTTAATGCCCAATATGTAAGCACCTTCACCGAGGTCTTTCATTGAAAAACTCTTATTCAAGTATCCCTTTATGCTATCCAGAAATTCTATATCATTTCCGATTAGTAATATGTCATCCACATATAATATCAGAAATGCTACAGAGCTCCCACTCACTTTCTTGTAAATACATGCTTCTCCAAAAAGTATGTACAAAACCAAATGCTTTGATCACACTATCAAAGCGTTTATTCCAACTCCGAGAGGCTTGCACCAGTCCATAAATGGATCGCTGGAGCTTGCACACTTTGTTAGCTCCCTTTGGATCGACAAAACCTTCTGGCTGCATCATATACAACTCGTCTTCCAGAAATCCATTCAGGAATGCAGTTCTGACATCCATCTGCCAAATTTCATAATCATAAAATGCGGCAATTGCTATCATGATTCGGACAGACTTAAGCATCGCTACGGATGAGAAGGTCTCATCATAGTCAATCCCTTGAACTTGTTGAAAACCTTTTGCGACAAGTCGAGCTTTGTAGACAGTAACATTACCATCAGCGTCAGTCTTCTTCTTGAAGATCCATTTATTCTCAATTACTTGCCAATCATTGGGCAAGTCAACCAAAGTCCACACTTTGTTCTCATACATGGATCCCATCTCAGATTTCATGGCTTCAAGCCATTTTGCGGAATCTGGGCTCACCATCGCTTCTTCATAGTTCGTAGGTTCATCATGATCTAGTAGCATGACTTCGAGAACAGGATTACCGTACCACTCTGGTGTGGATCTTACTCTGGTTGATCTACCATGTTCAGTAGTATCTTGTTCTGAAGTTTCATGATCATCATCATTAGCTTCCTCGCTAATTGGTGTAGGTGTCACAGAAACTGGTTTCTGTGATGTACAACTTTCCAATAAGGGAGTAGGTACAATTACCTCATCAAATTCTACTTTCCTCCCACTCACTTCTTTCGAGAGAAACTCCTTCTCTAGTAAGGATCCATTCTTAGCAACAAAAGTCTTGCCTTCGGATCTGTGATAGAAGGTGTACCCAACAGTCTCCTTTGGGTATCCTATGAAGACACATTTCTCCGATTTTGGTTCGAGCTTATCAGGTTGAAGCTTTTTCACATAAGCATCGCAGCCCCAAACTTTCAGAAATGACAACTTTGGTTTCTTGCCAAACCATAGTTCATAAGGTGTCGTCTCAACGGATTTTGATGGTGCCCTATTTAACGTGAATGCGGCCGTCTCTAAAGCATAACCCCAAAACGATAGCGGTAAATCTGTAAGAGACATCATAGATCATACCATATCAAGTAAAGTATGATTACGACATTCGGACACACCATTACGTTGTGGTGTTCCGGGTGGCGTGAGTTGCGAAACTATTCCGCATTGTTTCAAATGTAGACCAAACTCGTAACTCAAATATTCTCCTCCACGATCAGATCATAGAAACTTTTCTTCTTGTTACGATGATTTTCAACTTCACTCTGAAATTCTTTGAACTTTTCAAATGTTTCAGACTTATGTTTCATTAAGAAGATATACCCATATCTGCTTAAATCATCTGTGAAGGTCAGAAAATAACGATATCCGCCACGAGCTTCGACATTCATTGGACCACATACATCTGTATGTATGATTTCCAACAAATCTATTGCTCTCTCCATAGTGTCGGAGAACGGCATTTTAGTCATCTTGCCCATGAGGCACGGTTCGCAAGTACCAAGTGATTCATAATCAAGTGGTTCCAAAAGACCATCAGTATGGAGTTTCTTCATGCACTTTACACCGATATGACCTAAACGGCAGTGCCACAAATAAGTCGCACTATCATTATCAACTCTGCATCTTTTGGCTTCAACATTATGAATATGTGTATCACTACTATCGAGATTCATCAAAAATAGACCACTCTTCAAGGGTGCATGACCATAAAAGATATTACTCATATAAATAGAACAACCATTATTCTCTGATTTAAATGAATAACCGTCTCACATCAAACAAGATCCAGATATAATGTTCATGCTTAACGCTGGCACCAAATAACAATTATTTAGGTCTAATACTAATCCCGATGGTAGATGTAGAGGTAGCATGCCGACTGCGATCACATCGACTTTGGAACCATTTCCCACGCGCATCGTCACCTCGTCCTTTGCCAGTGTTCGCTTAATCTGTAGTCCCTGTTTCGATTTGCAAATATTAGCAACAGAACCAGTATCAAATACCCAGGTGCTACTGCGAGCTCTAGTAAGGTACACATCAATAATATGTATATCACATATAACTTTGTTCACTTTGCCATCCTTCTTATCCGCCAAATACTTGGGGCAGTTCCGCTTTCAGTGACCAGTCTGCTTGCAGTAGAAGCACTCAATTTCACGCTTAGGTCCAGACTTGGGTTTCTTCTCCTGAGCAGCAACTTGCTTGCTGTTCTTCTTGAAGTTCCCCTTCTTCTTCCCCTTGCCCTTTTTCTTGAAACCAGTGGTCTTATTGACCATCAACACTTGATGCTCCTTCTTGATTTCTACCTCCGCAGCTTTTAGCATTGCGAAGAGCTCAGGAATTGTCGTATCCATCCCTTGCATGTTATAGTTCATCACAAAGGTCTTGTAGCTTGGTGGTAGTGATTGGAGAATTCTGTCAATGACGCAATCATCCGGAAGATTAACTCCCAGTTGAATCAAGTGATTATTATACCCAGACATTTTGAGTATATGCTCACTGACAGAACTGTTCTCCTCCATCTTGCAGCTATAGAACTTATTGGAGACTTCATATCTCTCAATCCGGGCATTTGCTTGAAATATTAACTTCAACTCCTGGAACATCTCATATGCTCCATGACGTTCAAAACATCGTTGAAGTCCCGGTTCTAAGCCGTAAAGCATGGCACATTGAACTATCGAGTAGTCATCAGCTTTGCTCTGCCATACGTTCTTAATGTCGTCAGTTGCATCAGCATCAGGCCTGCCACCAAGCGGTGCTTCCAGGACGTAATTCTTCTGAGCAGCAATGAGGATAATCCTTAAGTTACGGACCCAGTCCGTGTAATTGCTACCATCATCTTTCAACTTTGCTTTCTCAAGGAACGCATTAAAATTCAACGGAACAACAGCACGGGCCATCTATCTACAATTAAACATAAACAAGCAAGATACTATCAGGTACTAAGTTCATGATAAATTTAAGTTCAATTAATCATATTACTTAAGAACTCCCACTTAGAAAAACATCCCTCTAATCTTCTAAGTGATCACATGATCCAAATCAACTAAACCATAACCGATCATCACGTGAAATGGAGTAGTTTTCAATGGTGAACATCACTATGTTGATCATATCTACTATATGATTCACGCTCGACCTTTCGGTCTTAGTGTTCGGAGGCCATATCTGCAAATGCTAGGCTCGTCAAGTTTAACCTGAGTATTCTGCGTGTGCAAAACTGGCTTGCACCCGTTGTAGATGGACGTAGAGCTTATCACACCCGATCATCACGTGGTGTCTGGGCACGACGAACTTTGGCAACGGTGCATACTCAGGGAGAACACTTTTATCTTGAAATTTAGTGAGAGATCATCTTATAGTGATACCGTCAATCAAAGCAAGATAGGATGCATAAAATATAAACATCACATGCAATCAATATAAGTGATATGATATGGCCATCATCATCTTGTACTTGTGATCTCCATCTCCGAAGTACCGTCATGATCACCATCGTCACCGGCGCGACACCTTGATCTCCATCGTAGCAGCGTTGTCGTCTCGCCAATCTTATGCTTCCACGACTAGCACTACCGTTTAGTGATAAAGTAAAGCATTACAGCGCAATTGCATTGCATACAATAAAGCGACAACCATATGGCACCTGCCAGTTGCCGATAACTCGGTTACAAAACATGATCATCCCATACAATAAAATTTAGCATCATGTCTTGACCATATCACATCACAACATGCCCTGCAAAACCAAGTTAGACGTCCTCTACTTTGTTGTTGCAAGTTTTACGTGGCTGCTACGGGCTTAGCAAGAACTGTTCTTACCTACGCATCAAAACCATAACGATAGTTTGTCAAGTTGGTGTTGTTTTAACCTTCGCAAGGACCGGGCGTAGCCACACTCAGTTCAACTAAAGTTGGAGAAACTGACACCCGCCAGCCACCTGTGTGCAAAGCACGTCGGTAGAACCAGTCTCGCGTAAGCGTAGGCGTAATGTCGGTCCGGGCCGCTTCATCCAACAATACCGCCGAACCAAAGTGTGACATGTTGGTAAGCAGTATGACTTATATCGCCCACAACTCACTTGTGTTCTACTCGTGCATATTACATCAACGCATAAAACCTAGGCTCTGATACCACTGTTGGGGAACGTAGTAATTTCAAAAAAATTCTTACGCACACACAAGATCATGGTGATGTATAGCAACGAGAGGGGAGAGTGTTGTCCATGTACCCTCTTAGACCGAAAGCGGAAGCGTTATAACAACGCGGTTGATGTAGTCGTATGTCTTCACGGCCCGACCGATCAAGCACCGAAACTACGGCACCTCCGAGTTCTTGCACACGTTCAGCTCGATGACGATCCCTGGACTCTGATCCAGCAGAATGTCGGGGAAGACTTCCGTCAGCACGACGGCGTGGTGACGATCTTGATGTTCTACCGTCGCAGGGCTTCGCCTAAGCACCGCTACAATATTATCGAGGATTATGGTTGAGGGGGGCACCGCACACGGCTAAGAGATCTCAAGGATCAATTGTTGTGTCTAGAGGTCCCCCCCTGCCCCTGTATATAAAGGAGCAAGGGGGAGGCCGGCCGGCCCTTGGGGCGCGCCAAGGAGGGGGGGAGTCCTCCTCCTAGTAGGAGTAGGACTCCCCTTTCCTAGTCCAACTAGGAAGAGAGAAGGGGGAAGGAAAGAGAGGGAGAGGGAAAGAGGGGCCGCGCCCCCCTCCCCTAGTCCAATTCGAACTCCTCATGGGAGGGGGCGCACACCTCCTGGGCTGCTGCCCTCTCTCTCCCCTTAGGCCCACTAAGGCCCAATACTTCCCCGGGGGGTTCCGGTAACCCTTCCCGCACTCCGGTTTTCTCCGAAATCACTCGAAACACTTCCGGTGTCCGAATATAGCCGTCCAATATATCGATCTTTATGTCTCGACAATTTGAAGACTCCTCATCATGTCCGTGATCATACCCGGGACTCTGAACAACCTTCGGTACATCAAAACTCATAAACTCATAATATAACTGTCATCGAAACCTTAAGCATGCGGACCCTGCGGGTTCGAGAACAATGTAGACATGACCGAGACACGTCTCCGGTCAATAACCAATAGCGAAACCTGGATGCTCATATTGGCTCCTACATATTCTACGAAGATCTTTATCGGTCAGACCGCATAACAACATACGTTGTTCCCTTTGTCATCGGTATGTTACTTGCCCGAGATTCGATCGTCGGTATCTCAGTACCTAGTTCAATCTCGTTACTAGCAAGTCTCTTTACTCGTTCTGTAATACATCATCTTGCAACTAACTCATTAGTTGCATTGCTTGCAAGGCTTAAGTGATGTGCATTACCGAGAGGGCCTAGAGATACCTCTCCGACAATCGGAGTGACAAATCCTAATCTTAAAATACGCCAACCCAACATATACCTCTGGAGACACCTATAGAGCACCTTTATAATCACCCAGTTACGTTGTGACATTTGGTAGCACACAAAGTGTTCCTCCGGTAAACAGGAGTTGCAGAATCTCATAGTCATAGGAACATGTATTAGTCATGAAGAAAGAAATAGCAACATACTAAACAATCGGGTGGTAAGCTAATGCAATGGGTCATGTCAGTCACATCATTCTCCTAGTGATGTGATCCCGTTAATCAAATACAACACATGTCTATGGTTAGGAAACATAACCATCTTCGATCAACGAGCTAGTCAAGTAGAGGCATACTAGTGACACTCTGTTTGTCTATGTATTCATACATGTATTATGTTTCCGGTTAATACAATTCTAGCATGAATAATAAACATTTATCATGATTTAAGGAAATAAATAATAACTTTATTATTGCCTCTAGGGCATATTTCCTTCAATTCGTGCATCGGAAACCTTCCTGGTTTCTCATACAGTTATATTATTAATAAATCCCTACACATCATCATGATGTGGTTCTTCTGTCTTGCCCTCAAAAGGGACTAAACAGATCCGACATAAATCATAAAGTGACATCTCCTTATGCTCATCATATAAATGAAACTCCACTGTAGGTGGTGAGTTCCTAGAATGAAAATGAAAGTTTGCACAAAGGTATTTGTGATTAAGAGATACTGATCGCATTGGTCGTGGAGGAAAGCGGTGAGGCCTGCATTGTGAGCTAGTTCATGGAAATCTTCATAGATACCGGTTGCTCTCAAGAAATCCTCGGAGGGCCATTCACACGCCCGAACCTCCGCGGTGCGAGGCAGATTATACTTATGCTTGGGTGCCTTTTCCTTCGAGCTTTGGCTCGATGAGCCCCTCAAGAATCTCCTCATTATATTCTGAAAAATTCTGAAATTTTTAGTAACTTCAAAATAAAAGTAAACCAAACTCAATAAAACTGATAGCAACTACTCCCACAAGTGCCTAGAGCCTATATCATGCATTGGAACTACTTGGAACCATATAAATTTGACATGCAAGCTCGAGGACATGGTCACCTATGCAGCATAAATTTGCAAAGAATAAAGCACTAGAACAAAAACTAATTGGACCAATGGAGGAGTCACATACCAAGGAACAATCTACCCAAGCAGTTTTGCGAGAGGTGCTTTGAGCAAGGAGATCGAAAATCACAGCAAAAGTGGCTGGAACTCGTGCTTGAGTTGGTTTTTTGGGTTTGTGTGAGACAGAGGAAGAAGATGGGTGCTGGGGTAAGTGGAGGAGGGCCACCATGGGCCCACGAGGCAAGGGGCGCGCCCTAGGGGGGCGCCCACCACCCTCGTGGCCAGGTGGCAGCTCCTCCCGCGGTAATTTTTGCACAGTAAATCCTCAAATATTCTAGAAAAAATCATATTAAATTGGCATGTCATTCTGAGGACTTTTATTTTTGGGATATTTTTATATTGCACGGATAAGTCAGGAAACAGACAGAAAAATACTATTTTTACTTTATTTCTACTAATTAACAGAAAGTATAGAGAGGGTACAGAAGTTTGTGCTTCTAGTTTCATCCATCTCATGCTCATCAAAAAGAATCCATTAACAAGGTTGATCAAGTCTTGCTAACAAACTCATTCCGATAATCATGAAACCGGAGAAATTTTGAATAACACTAAGTTACCTCAACGGGGATATGCACATCCCCTATAATAAGTATATCATATTTCTTTTTGACAGTAGGAAGAGGAAATTCAAAACCTCCAATTATAATCGATGGGATTTTTCCAATGGAGTTGATACTATGAACTTGAGATTGTTTCCTCAGAAAGTGTACCATATGCTCATTACCATTAACACGAAAAGTGACATTGCCTTTGTTGCAATCAATAACAGCCCCTGCAGTATTAATAAAAGGTATTCCAAGAATAATAGACATACTATCATCCCCGGGAATATCAAGAATAGTAAAGTCCATTAAAATAGTAATGTTTGCAACCATAACAGGC
Organism: Triticum aestivum; assembly: GCF_018294505.1. NCBI lineage: Eukaryota > Viridiplantae > Streptophyta > Magnoliopsida > Poales > Poaceae > Triticum > Triticum aestivum. The sequence goes on along the minus strand of NC_057797.1, from coordinate 115,622,059 downwards.
ACATCCTCACAAATATCGACAGGTATAGCACTTGATTTATCAGCCATTTGCAAAGATATTTCAGTAGGTGTCAGCTTATTCAAGTCAAGTCTACAATATAAAGAGAGAGGCATAACACTAACACCGGCTCCAAGATCACATAAAGTAGTTTTAATATAATTTCTTTTAATGGAGCAAGGTATAGTAGGTACTCTGGGATCTCCAAGTTTCTTTGGTATTCCACCCTTAAAAGTATAATTAGCAAGCATGGTGGAAATCTCAGCTTCCGGTATCTTTCTTTTATTAGTAATGATATCCTTCATATATTTAGCATAAGGATTTGTTTTGAGCACATCAGTTAATCGCATACGCAAAAAGATAGGCCTAATCATTTCAGCAAAGTGCTCAAAATCCTCATCATCCTTTTTCTTGGATGGTTTTGGAGGAAAATGCATGGGTTTCTGAACCCAAGGTTCTCTTTCTTTACCATGTTTCCTAGCAACAAAGTCTCTTTTATCATAACGTTGATTCTTTGATTGTGGGTTATCAAGATCAACAGCAGGTTCAATTTCTGAATCACTGTCATTACTAGGTTGGGCATCATCATGAACATCATTATTAATATTTTCATTAGGTTCATGTTCATTACCAGATTGTGTTTCAACATCAGACATAGATATATCATTTGGATTATCAAGTGGTTCAGCAATAGGTTCACTAGAAGTTTGCACAGTTCTATCATTTTTCTTTTTCTTCTTTTTAGAAAATTAGGAACATCAATATTATTTCTCTGAGAATCTTGCTCTATTCTCTTAGGGTGGCCTTCAGGATACAAAGGTTCCTGAGTCATTCTACCAGTTCTAGTAGCCACTCTAATAGCATAATCATTTTTCTTACTATTAATTTCATCAAGCACTTCTTTTTGAGCTTTAAGCACTTGTTCTACTTGCGTGGTAACCATAGAAGCATGTTTGCTAACAAGTTTGAGTTCATCTTTAATATTAGCCATATAATCACCCAAGCGTCTAATCATATAAGCATTTTCTTTTAATTGTCTACCAAAATAAGCATTGAAATCGTCTTTCTTATACATAAAGTCATCAAACTCATCCAAGCATTGACTAGCAATTTTAGTAGGAGGAACTTCAGCTTTATCATATCTATAGAGAGAATTTACCTTTACTACCTGTGTCGGGATATCGGGGTCAGGAGGTTCTTAAATAAATAAAGAACTGAGATCATATGTTTCTTCAACAGGCGGTATATTAAGACCATGTATTTCTTCAATAGGAGGTAAATTCTTAACATATTCAGCTTTAATACCTTTCTCTTTCATAGATTTCTTTGCCTCTTGCATATCTTCGGGACTGAGAAATAGAACACCTCTCTTCTTCGGAGTTGGTTTAGGAATAGGCTCAGTAATTGGAGCAGGAGCTGGCTCAGGAGGTGCCCAATTATTTTCATTTGTCAACATATTATTCAATAGAATTTCAGCTTAATCCGGTGTTCTTTCCCTGAAAAGAGAACCAGCACAACTATCCAGGTAATCTCTGGAAGCATCGGTTAGTCCATTATAAAAGATATCAAGTATTTCGGGTTTCTTAAGAGGATGATCAGGCAAAGCATTAAGTAACTTGAGAAGCCTCCCCCAAGCTTGTGGGAGACTCCTTCTTTAATTTGCACAAAGTTGTATATTTCCCTTAAAGCAGCTTGTTTCTTATGAGCAGGGAAATATTTAGCAGAGAAGTAATAACTCATATCCTGGGGACTACGCACACAACCAGGATCAAGAGAATTAAACCATATCTTAGCATCACCCTTTAATGAGAACGGAAATATTTTGAGTATATAAAAGTGACGCGATCTCTCATCATTAGTAAACAGGGCAGCTATATTATCTAACTTAGTAAGATGTGCCACAACAGTTTCAGATTCATAGCCATAAAAGGATCAAATTCAACCAAAGTAATTATATCAGGATCAACTGAGAATTCATAATCCTTATCAGGAACACAAATAGGTGAAGTAGCAAAAGTAGGGTCGGGTCTCATTTTATCTCTAAGTGATTCTTTGTTCCATTTAATTAATAACCTCTTAAGCTCATATCTATCTTTGAACGCAAAGATAGCGGCAGAAGATTCCATATCAAAAGGATAGCCCTCAGGAATAACAGGCATATTTTCATGATCACTATCATCATCGTATTCAGATTCAATAGTTTCTTTTTCTCTAGCCCTAGCAATTTTTCATCAAGAAATTCACCAAGGGGCACAGTAGTATCAGACATAGAAGCAGTTTCATCATAAGTATCACGCATAGAAGAAGTGGCATCATAAATAACATGCGACATATCAGAACGAACAACAGAAGCAGATGTAGGTGTCGCAAACTTACTCATAACAGAAGGTGAATCAAGTGCGGAGCTAGATGGCAGTTCCTTACCTCCCCTCGTAGTTGAGGGATAGATCTCGGTTTTTGGATCTCTCAAGTTATTCATAATGATAAGAAGATATAAATCCCAAGTGACTCAAAGAATAGAGCTATGCTCCCCGGCAACAGCGCCATAAATTAGTCTTGATAACCCACAAGTATAGGGGATCGCAACAGCTTTCGAGGGTACACTACTGGAATCAGCTAGTTTGCCATCTGCCAGTTCTTTGCCGTCCGCTAGAGGACGGCAAAGAAGCTCTTTGCCATCAGCTTCCAAAAAGCAGACGGCAAAGAACTGGCTGATGGCAAAGACCAAGTTTGCCATCAGCCAGTTCTTTGCCGTCTGCTAGCGGACGGCAAAGATTCTTTGTCGTCGGCTAGCGGACAGCAAAGAGGGAGGGGCCCCACTGACGAGCTGCAAAAAAAAACCTAACGGGCCCCCTCTTTGCCGTCCGCTAGCGGACGACAAAGAGCAAGAAGGCGGACGGCAAAGGGTGGCAGACGGCAAAGAGGGAGGCCCCACGTAACGTTAACGGGGCTGCGCCCCACACCCCCCCTCTCTCTCTTTCTCTCCCACCTCCACCGCCCCGTCGCACCACACCCCGCCGCCGCCCCAGCGCCCCCCGCCGCCGCCCCGGCGCCCCCCCACCCCGTTGCCCCCGCCGCCCCCACCGCCCTGCTGTCTGGGCGCCGCCACGCCCCGACGCCCCGGCACCTCCGCGCCCCGCCGCCCCGGACGGGCCCGGCGCCGCCGCCCCAGGCCGCCCCGCCCCGCTCCTCCGCCGCCCCAGGCCGCACCGCCCCCCTCCTCCACCCTGTAGGTGATCTTCTTCCTTTTTTTCCTTTTTTCTGTTTTTTTAGTTTTAGGTTTATGTTTAGTTTAGATTTAGTTTTAGTTTTAGGATTAGTTTTAGGTTTATAGGTTTAGTTTTAGGTTTAGATTTAGTTTTTTTCTTTTTCTGTTTTTTTAGTTTTAGTTTTAGGTTTAGTTTAGTTTTAGGAAAGAAGAAAAAGAGAAAAAGAGGAGATCAGGAGAAGAAGAAGAAGAGGAGGAGGAGAAGAAAAAAGAAGAAGAGGAAGAAGAAGAAGAAGAAAAAGAGGAGAGGAGGAGAAGAAGAAGAGGAAAAAGGAAAGGAGGAAGAAGAAGAAGAAAAAAGAGGAGAGGAGGAGAAGAAGAAGAGGAAAAAGGAAAGGAGGAAGAAGAAGAAGAAGAAGAAGAAGAAGGAAAAAGGGAAGAAAAGGAAAAAGAGGAAGAAGAAGAAAAGGAAAAAAACCCGACCCAACACGGTACCCTTACCCCGACCCGGCACCCCGACACGACACCCCGACCCCGAGACCCCGACCCTGACCCCGAGACCCCGACCCCGACACCCCGACTCCGACCCCGACCCCGACCCCGACCCCGACACCCCGACCCCGACACCCCGACCCCGACCCCGACACCCCGACCCCCAAGCCTGACCCGACACCCCGACCCCGACCCCGACACCCCGACCCCGACCCGACACGGTACCCAGACCCGATCCGGCACCCCGACACGACACCCCGACCCCGAGACCCCGACCCCGACCCCGAGACCCCGACCCCGACATCCCGACCTCGACACCCCGACCCCGACCCCGACACCCCGACCCCCAAGCCTAACCCGACACCCCGACCCCGACCCCGACACCCCGACCCCCCGAGCCTGACCCGACACCCCGACCCCGAGCCTGACCCGACACCCTGACCCCGACACCACACCCCGACCCCGAAACAACACCCCGACACCGACACGGCACTACCCCGACATCGACACGACACCCCGACCCCCGACCCCGAAACAGCACCCCGACCCCGACACGGCACCCCGACACCGACAGGACACCCCGACCACCGACACCTCCCGAAAAGGTGTTCTTTGGCCTTCCAGAGGCCGACGGGGTCTTTCCAAAAAGCGTTTCAAGAACCGCTATACTTCACCCCAAAACATTGAAGTAGACAGCGACAATGAATCTGACATCACCCCAGAGGAGGAACAAGAAGAGCCGGAACAAGAAGAGGTTACTGCTGCGGATGACCTGTCAATGCTTGACCGATTACGTCAAGGTGGCCTTGCACATGTTGATGCCAATGAACCCTATGAGCCCGTCATTGATTATAGTGATGATGATGATTATGCATTTATTGATGATACTGATCGAGATTATTAGTAGTGTCAGGTATTACATTTTTTTATGTTGTACTTGATGATGATACACTTAAGTGATACACATATTATTATTCATGTCGGTCTTTTTTTATGTTGTACTAATTTCGTTTACTGTTTGTCATGGCAGGTTTTGAAAGATGGTGGGCGCTGGTCGGGAGCATGGTCTGAGGTCTTCCATTCCAGACGCACCTCTCCGCCGAGCGTTGCTGGACAGTATGGCCACACCGCCGGGCCCTTCTTCGTCGACCGCGGTGCCCAGCAGGGGACGAGGTAGGAAGAGAGGAGGTGGGGCACGTGGTCGTGGGAGAGGAGGTAGGGTGACTGCTACGGCGCCTTCCTCGCCGCCACCCCCAGCTGTTTCACCCGAGCACGTGACTGCTAGGGTAGACTCGTCCGAGGAGGAGGCTACACGGACTCCGGTCCATGAGCCTCCGGTCCACACGTCTTGGGCCCACGAGCCTCGGGTCGACTGGCCTGCGGCCCACAAGAGTTCGGCCCACGTGACCCCGGAGGAGCACACGTCCGGATGGGGTACCTGGCCGGATCAGCCCGAGGAGCCGAGTGGCCATGCTGATGATGGCGGGGAGCCGACTGATCTTGAGGAGGAGGGGGGCACCGTCTACCAGCGTGGTGCTACACGGCTCCCGTCCGTGCCGGTGACCCGCGAGCAGAGGTGGTTGATTTTCCCTGATGGGGAGAGGTACATAAGTGCATTTAATATTTTTGTACCTTGTGCATTCATGTTTTTTCAAATAACTAATGCGTTGGCCTTGTCATGCTGCAGGGGTTGGGACCACCATCATAGTGTCCGCCGGCCCAACTCCGTCCTTGGAGTTCTTTGCCGGCAAAACTTTCCGGGGTTTGTCACGTTGCCTGGTGAGGGTCGGCTTCCAGAGCTTGGATTGAGCTGGGAGCACTACGTGGCTGCCCCGGCCCCGCCGGATGAGATTATCGACGGTGTCGTGTGCGACACGAGGGCAGACATGGTGATCAGAAAGTTCTGGGTAATTTCTCCTTTACACATTTAAAAATCTTCAACTAGCTAGTTATTAATTGTACTAATCAATATTGTCTCATTTGATTGCAGACATTCTACAGGTGTGAGGAGGGATACGAGGAGGACGCGGCACATGTTATCGAGAACGTCTGCAAGCGCCTACTCCAGAACTTACGGCACGAGGCTCGGGTGCAGGCTGTTCGAGACTACTACGCCTTGCGTGGTATCAAGAAGACCAAGCCGGCGTGCCGCGATAAGTTCCTGAGTAAGGAGCAGTACATGAAGGTAATTCTTAAGGCCTTCTCTACTTAAGTTCCTTCATTTAGTAATTCTTAGCCGTAGCGCTCAAGTTTCTATTTGCTAACTTAGGCGCCTCCGAGATGGTGTGCGGATCGGATGGATTGTTGGGAGGTGTTGGTCGATGAGTGGTGCTCAAAACAATGGCTAGCCCTCCACAACGAGGCCAAGGACAAACGTGCCCAAATGGAAGGTGTGCCACACCATCAAGGCAGCTCCAACTTATATCAGTTCGGGCGCAACTGGGTATGTGGTTTGCTTCATGATTCATGCAATTCATTCATCATGCTAGCTTGAGCCCTTTAATTACTAATTTTCATTGTTTCTCTCTTTCAGGCACGCTACAATAAGGCGGATAAGGTGCCAGAGGTGTACGACCTGTATGCCATGGCCCACACTGCCTCTTTCAAGAAAGTCAAGGCTTTCTCTCAGTCTGACCTCGATGATGCAAACAACTTCACCAACATCTCCTCCCACAACAAGCTCGTGAGATATAGAGATGAGGGGAAGGCGAGGAAAGGGGAGGACTTTAACCCGAGCCAGGGTCCCATTGATCCAGAGCTGTTGATGATATCTGGTGGCGGGAGGTCCCATGGCTCCATAGCCATTGGAGATGGACTTATCCGTTGTCCTAGCACTCTCCCGGAGATCAAGGCGCGCCAGTCGAGCTCCGCTCCTGAGATAAGGCCTCGTGAACGGCCAGTGCAACTCGCCATCAAGGTTAGTGATACGTACTCAGTTATCTTTCTCCATTACATTGTGTGCGCTTCCATCAATGATTACAAATGGTCATGTGAGTGGTGTTGCAGGCTGCTATACAGAGTGAGAGAGATAGAACGGAGAAACTTCTGGCGGAGGCGGCGGAGAGGCAGCGGGAGTTGGAGGAGAGGACGACAAAGATGATGGAGGAGGAGAGGGCACGGAATGACATGCAGGCAAGGGCCATGTACGAGCTCCTTGTGGTAAGTTTCTTCTGCAGATTAGCCAAAACATTCATGTAGTGTTTGTCTCATTACTAACTAGTATGACTGAGTCGTCAAAACCAAATGTGCAGTCTGTGTGCGAGAAGACAGGTCAGACCGCTCCGCCGATGCCAGTGATTGCTCCTGGGACCACGGTGAGTTTTATTTGAATGGACATTACTTGCTAGTCTTAACATTTGAGTGTCATCATGCTAACAAGACATTGGAAATGATCTTTGGTGCAGCGTAACTCCAGACAAGCATCGCACGATCCTTCTCCAGCTACCGACACGAGCCACCCCGCTCCTACACCTCCTGGATCTTGGTAAGTTTATCTAGTGTTTTGCTTAACACATGCATAAAGACCTAGACTTAGCTTTATTTCCTCCAATGCTTACCATAATGACCTAGACTTAGCTTCTTCTCCTCCAAAATGACTTAATAAGCTTACTGACCTCCAAAACCATCCATTTTACCTAAGTTAGCTCTAAAACGATCTGTACTTAGCTTACTTATGTCAAAAATTGCATAATTAGCTTAGTTAGCTCATAGACGATCCATTTTACCTAAGTTAGCTCTAAAATGACCCATTTTACCTAGGTTAGCTTATAAATGATCCAGTTCATCCAAGTTAGCTCAAAAATGACCCATTTTACCTAGATTAGCTCCTAAATGATCCATTTTACCTACGTTAGCTTTAAAATGACCCATTTCACCTAGGTTAACTCCAAAATGACCCATCTTACCTAGGTTATCTCATAAACGATCCATTTCAACTAATTTAGCTCATAAACGATCCATTTCACCAAGTTAGCTAAAAAACGATCCATTTCACCTAAATTAGCTCTTAAATGATCCATTTCACCTAAGTTAGCTCAAAAAGATCCATTTCAACTAAATTAGCTCATAAATGATCCATTTCACCTAAGTTAGCTCAAAAACGATCCATTTCAACTAAGTTAGCTCATAAATGATCCATTTCACCTAAGTTAGCTAAAAAACGATCCATTTCACCTTAGTTACCTCAAAAACGATCCATTTGACCTTAGTTAGCTCATAAACGACCCATTTCAACTAAGTTAGCTCATAAATGATCCATTTCACCTTAGCTAGCTCATAAACGACCCATTTCAACTTAGTTAGCTCATATATGATCCATTTCACGTAAGTTAGCTCATAAATGATATACTCTTCTTGTTCTAGTCTTCTTCTTGTTCTACTCTTCTTGTTCTAGTCTTCTTCTTGTTCTACTCTTCTTCTTGTTCTACTCTTCTTGTTCTAACTTTCTTATTTTTCATTTTGCAGATTTCATTCACTTGACGAAAGCTTGCATAGATGGAGTGCTCCTTATCCCTTTCTCTGTTTCTTTTGTATCGTTGAACTATGCATGTATCGTTGGATGAAACTGTTGTAATATATATGGTTGGATGCCTCTATGTTGAACTTGTTATGTATGATGGAACTATGCATGTAATATATATGGTTGGATGATGAAGTTATGTGTTGGATATCTTATATGTTTGCTCTGTAATGGCCTTTTGAAATATATCTATATATGTCATATATATTTGTGATGAAAATTATTGGATTTAATAAAAAACAGATAAAAGAGCCAATATGCAGGCTCTTTGCTGTCTGCCACCGACGGCAACGGGCTCTTTGCCGTCTGCCGCGGACGGCAAAGAAGACACGTGGCATCTAGCTGTGCTTCCTGGGAGCTGACCCATTTGGTCAGTTTGCCTACAGTGGCAGACGGCAAAGACTTTGCCATCAGTGGCAGACGGCAAAGAACCTGCCATGTAGTGACGTGTAGATGACATCATACGGCGGACGGCAAAGACACTAGAAATTTTGCCATCAGCGGCGGACGGCAAAGGCCTGCCGTTAGCCACTTAACGGACTGACAGCGCAATTATTGCCGTCCTCTCTCTTTGCCGTCCGCCGCAGACGGCAAAGGGCCTTTGCCGTCAGCCGCCAGGAAGCAGACGGCAAAGTAGCTGTTTACCGTAGCCTACTTTGCCGGAGCCTTTTACCGTCCGCGGCTGACGGCAAAGGCCTGTGCCGTCCGCCGTTCATGCCTTTGCCGTCCGCCGTGGCAGACGGCAAAGTAGCTGATTCCTGTAGTGGTAGAGTATTCAACCCAAATTTATTGATTCGACACAAGGGGAGCCAAAGAATATTCTCAAGTATTAGCAGCTGAGTTGTCAATTCAACCACACCTGGAAACTTAGTATCTGCAGCAAAGTGTTTAGTAGCACAGTAATATGATAGTGGTGGTAACGGTAACAAAAGTAAAGAAAGCAAAAGTAATGTTTTTGGTATTTTGTAGTGATTGTAACAGTAGCAGCGGGAAAGTAAATAAGCGTAAACCAGTATATGGAAAACTCGTAGGCAGCGGATCAGTGATGGATAATTATGCCGGATGCGGTTCATCATGTATCAGTCATAACCTAGGGTGACACAGAACTAGCTCCAATTCATCAATGTAATGTAGGCATGTATTTCGTATATAGTCATACGTGCTTATGCAAAAGAACTTGCATGACATCTTTTGTCCTACCCTCCCATGGCAGCGGGGTCCTATTGGAAACTAAGGGATATTAAGGCCTCCTTTTAATAGGGAACCGGAACAAAGCATTAGCACATAGTGAATAAATGAACTCCTCAAACTATGGTCATCACTGGGAGTGGTCCCGATTATTGTCACTTCGGGGTTGCCGGATCATAACACATAGTAGGTGACCATAGACTTGCAAGATAGGATCAAGAACTCACATATATTCATGAAAACATAATAGGTTCAGATCTGAAATCATGGCACTCGGGCCCTAGTGACAAGCATTAAGCATAGCAAAGTCATAGCAACATCAATCTCAGAACATAATGGATACTAGGGATCAAACCCTAACAAAACTAACTCGATTACATGATAAATCTCATCCAACCCATCACCGTCCAGCAAGCCTACGATGGAATTACTCATGCACGGCGGTGAGCATCATGAAATTGGTGATGGAGGATGGTTGATGATGACGACGGTGACGAATCCCCCTCTCCAGAGCCCCGAACGGACTCCAAATCAGCCCTCCCGAGAGGTTTTAGGGCTTGGCGGCGGCTCCGTATCGTAAAACGTGATGATTTCTTCTCTCTGATTTTTTTCTCCGAAAGAAAATATATAGAGTTGGAGTTGGCGTCGGAGGGTTTCCAGGGGGCCCACGAGGTAGGGGCGCGCCCTAGGGGGGGGGCACCCTTGTGAGAATGGTGTGGGCCCCCTGGTCTTCAACTTTGGCGAGGATTTTTTATTGTTTTTTCTAAGATGTTCCGTGGAGTTTCAGGTCATTCCGAGAATATTTGTTTTCTGCACATAAAACAACACCATGGCAATTCTGCTGAAAACAACGTCAGTCCGGGTTAGTTCCATTCAAATCATACAAGTTAGAGTCCAAAACAAGGGCAAAAGTGTTTGGAAAAGTAGATACGACGGAGACGTATCAGGCAACGACCTAACGAACCTTACTCCTTGTGTGAAAAGTATGCAACATAATACGTTGCAGCCCGAAAACGGGTCAGCACATGGAATATGCTGGCAAAATAACACAGTAGAGCAAGAACAGAATAATGCTATCACTACATGCATATTTGGCTGGTGGAAAGCTCTATGGTTATAGTTTTTGCGAAAAGCCAATTTTCCCTACAACAAAGGAATAGATTTTATTTAACTATCATGGTAGTTGAAACCTCATTAAGAAGGTTCCTCCAACTCAATCCCAATTAAAAGTAATTATCAACCCAACAATATTAATTTAGAGTGATGAGATACATATGATAATCCAAGTACTAGATACTCAAGATGTCCATAACCGGGGACACGGCAAACCATGATTAGTTTATACACTCTGCAGAGGTTTGCGCACTTTTCCCCACAAGACTCGATCTCCTCCATTGGATTTCTCGCACTACATGGTGTTTGAGAAACGGATGACTGAGAAACAATCTTTCAGAAGCATTAACTCCTTACTCCGGGCAGACCATACCAACCTACATCCCTCTACCTGCTGATCCACCTCTTCGGGAGCTGCACGCAACTTAATCAACTATGCTAGAGCCCATAATAGCTTGTGGCTGCACACGGAAGTTTCTGGCATGAAAATATCTCAGTTCCCTTTGAGCCTGGGTGGCAGACCATAGGATTATCACATGGGTACTCCGGGATATCCTAGGACAACATTGGATTCCCCAGGTGCCCAACAAACAATCCACCCAGATGTGTATTCAAGTTGCCACCTTAAGTTGAACCATTAATTAACAATCTCGCATCTGTCTTGGATTTCACTCACCCAAACCACATCTACAAGCATAGCATAACAATATAAGCAATACGTAGAAGTAACTCCCAAGGTTTGAATATAACAGGGCAATAGGTTGTATCTCATCAACTACTTCCCAACCCACATGTTAATCACATCTTAATCATTCAATGTTTTAGGATTGGAACTAATGCATAAAAACTGGGTGATGAAGGGGTATGATCAAAGTGTTACTTGCCTTGCTAACGATCCGCAAAACCTAGGGACTCGTAGTAGCACGCTTCGCACTCCGGGTGTTCTATCACAAACAAACAATAGCATACATAAGCAATCAAGCAAAGAAACACAGGTAAATCTCAAATAAGAAGATCTAACCAGAAAGTTCAACTTAAGAACTCTGGTTTGCGAAAAGAATCAAATCAAACGGAGCAACAAAACTCAAACTGCAAAAGAAACAAGATTTGTTTACAAATCTGGACTAAGGTCAAATTTTACAGTACCAAAATCTTGTTCAAGTTGATCAAACAGATAGAGGGTTTTGAGACGAAGATCTAGGCACTTGAATCGCCTGATTCCAATAAACGAGCGAAAAGATAAACTGAAATGAAAATCGGATCAGAAATCGCGATTGAAATAATCGCAGAAAATCCGAGAAAAAGAAAACTGACAAACATGCTAACGAACGAACGTTCGTTGTCTGTAACTAACAAGCGAAAGCCATTCGTTAAAATGAACGTACGGACGAACGTCCGCAAAGTAACTAAACCGAGAAAAACTGGTGAACCGATCTAAAAAAATGAACTAGGGTTTCTAAAAAACGGATCGGTTCTTTTAAAAAAACTGAAACGGCGGCGATACGTATACCTCCGGCGAGGCGGGGCGGATCCGGTGAGGCGGGGCTGCGGCGGCCGGGTGCGCGGGTGGCGGCGGCGTGGCAAGGGCGGCAGCGGCGGCGCTGCAGAGGCGAATGCGCGGCGGCAAAGGCGGTGGCAAAGGCGCGGCAAAGGCGGCAGCAGCGCTGCAGAGGCGGCGGTGGCGGGGTTGGTGGTGTGGGGGGGTCCGGTGGCGGGTATTTAAAGGAGGGGGCTGCTTGGGGAAGGGGCAAGCGGCGCGGGAGACGGAGTCCCGGCCGAACTCGACGTCGGGCAGCGGCGGCGCTCGCGCGGTCTCCTGGAAGGAGACAGCGGCGCGGGCTAGCGAGCCGGCTCGGCTGGGCTTCGGCCCAGTCAGGCGCTGAGATATTTTTTTCAAATAATTTTGCCGGAACTAAATAAATCCTAGAAAATAGAATAAAAATCTAAAAATGCCAAAACAAATTTTCACCGTCTAAATAAAATATTTAGAACAAGATGAATATTTTCTTGGCCCTAAAATGCAGTTTTGAAATACGTGCAATTTTTCTAATTCAAATAAAATAGCAATAAACTCCGGATAAAATCAAATATTTGATTTTAATATTTTTCCTCCAATATTTCATTTATTTTGGAGAAGTCATATTATCTCCTCTCATATATTAAATATGAAATATTTTCGGAGAGAAAAATAATTAATACCAAAAATCCTCGTTTCAATACTTGATAAAATTCAAATATGAAAACAAAGAAATCCCCAACTCTCTCCGAGGGTCCTTGAGTTGCTTAGGTTTTCGAGGATCGAGAAACGAAATGCAATAAAATATGATATGCATGAATGATCTATGTATAACTTTCCAAATTGAAAATTTGGGATGTTACAAACCTACCCCCCTTAAGATGAATCTCTCCCTCGAGATTCGGGTTGGCCAGAAAATAGGTGTGGGTGGTCTTTGCGAAGATCATCCTCTCGTTCCCAGGTGGCTTCATCCTCGGTATGGTGGCTCCACTGAACTTTGCAAAACTTGATAACCTTGCTGCGGGTGATCCGGCTGGTAAATTCAAGAATCCTGACTGGCTTTTCCTCATAGGTCAAATCACTGTCCAACTGAATCACCTCCAAGGATATTGTATCTCTTAACGGTATATCGGCCATCTTAGCATGACACTTCTTCAGCTGTGAAACATGAACTACATCATGAACTCCTGACAGTCCTTCAGGTAACTCCAACTTGTAGGCAACTTCTCCCATATATTCCAAAACACGATACGGTCCTACAAATCTCAGGGCTAACTTTCCCTTAACTCCAAAATGTTTCACTCCTCGTAGGGGTGACACTCGCAGATATGCTCTGTCTCCAATTTCATAGGTTATTTCCTTGCTTTTCGAATCTGCATAACTCTTCTGCCTGGACTGAGCTACCTTCAGACTATCTCGGATCAACTTAACCTTTTCTTCAGACTCCTTGATCAAATCTGGTCCAAACAACTGTCCGTCTCCAACTTCATCCCACATCAACGGTGTTCTGCACCTTCGTCCATACAGGTCTTCAAACGGTGCCATCTTCAAACTGGCTTGATATTTATTGTTGCATGAGAACTCCGCGTAGGGTAAATTGTCATCCCAACTAGATCCATAATCTAGCGCACAGGCTCTCAACATATCCTCCAGAATCTGGTTGACTCTCTCGATCTGTCCATCTGTCTGTGGGTGGAATGTTGTACTGAACTCCAACCTTGTCCCCAAAGTTTGGTGCAGCTGATGCCAAAACTTTGAAGTAAAGTGTGTTCCTCTATCTGATATGATGGTCCTCGGAACTCCATGCAGACATACGATCCTGGTCATATATATCTTGGCCAACTTTGCACTTGTATAGGTGGTTTTCACTTGGATAAAGTGAGCTACTTTGGTGAAGCGATCAACTACTACCCATATAGAATCATATCCTGATTTGGTCCTGGGCAATCCGGTGATGAAATCCATGCCAAGTTTATCCCACTTCCATTCGGATATCGACATAGGCTGTAACAATCCTGCTGGCTTTTGATGCTCAGCCTTCACTCTCTGACATACATCACATATAGCTACATACTCGGCAATATCCTTCTTCATACCAGTCCACCAGAAATGTTCCTTCAAATCCAAATACCTCTTGGTGTTTTCCATGGCGTATCGAGTATGGTGAGTCATGAGCCTCCTGAAGTATTATCTTCCTGATCTCTGTGTTATTGGGCACATAAACATGGTCCTCAAACCATAAGGTGTCGTGCTCATCCTCACGAAAACCTTCGGCCTTTCATTCGCTCATTCTCTCTTTTATCTCGGCAATCTCTTTGTCCTCCTTCTAAGCTTCTCGAATCTTTCCTAACAATGTAGACTGAACCTCCATTGTTGCAACAAAACCTCTAGGAACAATCTCCAATCGAAGTTCCCTGAGATCCTCTACTAACTCCTTTGGCAATCCCGTGCTCACTAGGGTATTGGCATAACCCTTCCAACTCAAGGCGTCGGCTACGACATTGGCCTTGCCTGGATGATAGTGAAGCTTCATGTCATAATCCTTTATAAGCTCCAACCATCTCCTCTGCCTAAGGTTCAACTCCTTCTGTGTGAAAATGTACTTCAAACTCTTATGATCCGTGTATACATCACAACGGTTTCCAATAAGGTAATGTCTCCAAGTCTTTAACACATGCACTACATCAGCCAACTCCAAATCATGCGTGGCATATTCAACTCGTGTGGTTTCAGTTGTCGCGAGGCATACGAAACAACTCTTTCGTCCTGCATAAGCACACTTCCAAGTCCTAGGCGAGAGGCATCGCAATACACTTGAAATTCCTTACGTATATCCGGCAGAATCAACACTGGGGCTGTAGTCAAACGTTTCTTTAACTCGTGAAAACTCGCCTCACATTCTTCTGTCCATTTAAATTTGGTATCCTTCTTCAATAACTCTGTCATTGGCTTCACAATTTTGGAAAAATTCTCAATGAATCTCCGATAGTATCCTGCGAGTCCAAGAAAACTGCGGATCTCGCTAACTGAAGTGGGTGCCAACCATTCAATGACTGACTGAACCTTGGTGGAATCTACTGCTACACCTTCTCCTGATATAACATGTCCAAGGAATCCGACTTCCTTCAACCAAAACTCACATTTGATGAAGTTAGCATACAACTGGTGTTCCCTGAGTTTCTCGAGAACTAAGCGCAAATGCTCTTCATGCTCCTCCTCATTCTTCGAGTATACCATTATATCATCAATGAACACCACAACAAACTTAACCAAATATTCCATGAACACCTTGTTCATCATGCTCATGAAATAGGCAGGGGTGTTAGTCAGTCCAAACGACGTTACCGTATATTCATACAACCCGTACCGTGTGGTGAATGCTGTCTTTGGTATGTCCTTCTCTTGTATCTTCAGCTAGTGATATCCAGATCGCAGATCGATCTTTGAAAACACCTTGGCTCCTTGCAGCTGGTCAAACAAATCATTGATCATCAGCAGTGGGTATTTGTTCTTGATCGTCACCTCATTTAACGCACGATAATCAACAACCATTCTTAGAGACTTATCCTTCTTCTCGACCAAAAACAGTGGGGCTCCCCATGGTGAGGAACTCCGTCAAATGTAACCTTTCTCCAATAACTCCTTGATCTGTTTCTTAATCTCCTCCAGATCATTTGAGGGCATCCGATATGGTCGCTTCGATATAGGCCCGGTGCCTGGCAATAGTTCTATCAAGAACTCGATGTCTCGATCCAGGGGCATGCCTGGTAACTCCTCTGGAAAAACATCCAGGTAATCCTTCACTACAGGCACTTCCTCCTAAACAACTCCCGTGAGGGTATTTACTTGGCTACTCCTAGGCGCATGCCTAGATACATACTTGATCCTTTTTCCCTCCGGGGTGGTGAGAAAAATCGACTTACTAGCACAGTCAATGCTTCCTCCATACTTTGACATCCAGTCCATGCCTAATTTCACATCCAATCCTTGTGACTCCAAGATTATTAGGTCAGACGGGAAAACATGGCTACCAATGGTTAAGGGTATCTGGGCACCATCGACTAGCCATATACTCTGCTCCTGGTGAACTCACTAACAGAGGGGTCCTAAGGGTTTGGGTTGGTAGTTTAAACTTATCCACGAATTCCCTTGATATGTATGAATGCGATGCACCAGTATCAAAAAGAACAAGGGCGGTAAAAGACTTAACCAAAAAACTTACCTATAACCGCGTCTGGCTGCTCTTCAACTTCCTCCACGTTAACATGGTTCACTTGTCCTTTGTTGAATGGATTGGGCTTCTTTCCAGTGCTCCCATTGTCGTTTCCATTCTTCGCTTCAGGGCACTCCGTGGCATAGTGTCCAGTCTTCCCGCACTTGAAACAAGTAACGTGGCTTAGGTCTCTCTTGGCGGGGGTGGCTGGATTGGAGCGGTTCTGATTGTTGCTTGCTCCATTCCCATTCCCATTCCTTGGGCCAGTATGATTATGGTTACTTCCTCCATTGTGGGTGTGGCCTCCATGGTTATGAACAAGTTCTCCCGAGTTCGGGGTTAGGCGAGGCTTCTGCTAAGCTCCTGAATTATACCTTCCTTGTCCATACTTCCTCTTATGGCTCTCAATCTGTTGCTGCTTCCCTTCAATCATAAGAGCCTTATCTACCAACACCTGGTAGTTGTCGAATGTTTCCACCATCAACTGCATGCTCATCTCATCATTCAGCCCTTCCATAAACATCTCCTGCTTTGCGGCATCTGTGGCCACATCATCAGGGGCATAGCGAGATAACTTGCCAAACTCATCCACGTACCGAGCCACGGTATGGTTCCCCTGGCATAAGTTGCGAAAATCACGCTTCTTCATTCTCATAGCTCCAGTATAGACATGGGCTGTACAGAAAGCTTGCTGAACTGGTCCCATGTAACAGTGGCTATAGGGTAGGTGACAGTGTAATTCTCCCACCATGAGGCTGCTGGTCCATCCAACTGATGTGCGGCAAAATGCACCTTCTTAGCATCCGTACATCCTGTAGTGGTTAACTCCCTTCCAATCATGCGGAGCCAATCATCTGCCACTATCGGCTCGGTGCTACTGGAAAATACCGGCGGCTTCAACCTCAGAAAGCGGGCTAAGTTATCAACTAGTGGTGGTGGCGGTGGGTTGTTGTTGTTGCCTTGGTTCTGAACTAACAACTACATCAGGGTATTCTGCTGCTGGATCAACTGAGTGAGCTCCGGTGGGAAAGTAAATCCGGGGTCACATCTTGGATACATCTGATGGGTTTAGAGGGGAGACATTAGAATATAATGGGGTCTAATGGGAAAACACTACTCACATGCACATGAGATAAACACAATCATTTCACTCAATCAATCAAGCAAGGGCATACAATCGATCTAACTATCGTTACAAAAGTGCTCGGACTATACTATATACATGGTGGAATACTACTACTGATGTGGTGGTCTACTAAAAATATTCCTCGGTTGAAGACTCCATGATGTCTGCTCCAGCTTCGTCTTCATAGTCATCATCGCTATCGTCGGGGTCCAAGTCGGTGTCATCGATGATGATGTAGTCCTCCGGGCGAATCTCCTTGGGTTCTTCGTCTTCTCCTCCTGGTGCGGGGTCTCCCATGAATACTCCTAGCTTCCTTTCCTGATCGTCATTTTTGTCCACTAGTACGACGATTTCCTCCTCATAATCTTCACGTGTAGCCTTGAGTTCTTCCTCCAGTTCCATGATCCTAGTCATTGCCTTCTTCAGATCTATCATTCCTGCGCACATCTGGTTTTCCTGGCGAGAATGTGCTGGTTTAGCTCCTGGATGAAAGCTGCAATTGATCTGTCCTTCCTGGTGCTGATCATCTCCCATTGCTCATCTCGACGCCCACAAATCTGGTAGATAGTATCCTCAAGCTCCTTATGGCAAACTTCTGCAATGCGTCCCATGGTGATGTGAGCTGCCATACTCTTTCCTAGACTCCAGGTTGGTGCATCAAAGGAAAACTCTATGGGTTTAGTGACTGGCGTGAATGTCCTTCCTGGCACTTGAACTTGAATCATCCATCGCTCCTCTTCTGGTAAAGTGGCGTTGTAAGTCCCGGTGAAGCTCGGTATTCCAATGTTTAGGTACCTAGTGACTTCCTTCAAGTGTCGTCCAAAAGGTGCTTCTTCATCCGGTTGTGCAAACTTGTTCCTTGCGTCCACCATCCTAAAGAGTAGAAAATGGAGAGGAGTCAGAAATGAGAAGAGAATAGTGATCTAGGGCTTTAGCTTAGTGGTCATGTCCTACACTCAGCGTGTGCTCTGATACCATCTTGTAGCGACCCGACCTCAAACGGTCAAGTCTCTGTGCTTCAATGTCATCCCTAGATCGGTAATGCTAACACACACAGTACTCGAGGATTTATAACAGGGTAGCAATCACACTCTTATTACATCGAATGTCTCAAAAGAGAACTTATTACAATAAATATGGCTTAAGGCCATCTAATACGATAACAGCGGAAGGCTTGGAAGATAAAGTGAGTCCATCAACTCCAATGGCATAGCTGAGCTACACGGCAATGACCTAACGAACCTTACTCCTCATCTGAAAAGTCTGCAACATAATACGTTGCAGCCCGAAAGCGGGTCAGCACATGGAATATGCTGGCAAAATAACACACTAGAGCAAGAACAGAATAATGCTATCACTACATGCATATTTGGCTGGTGGAAAGCTCTATGGTTATAGTTTTTGTGAAAAGCCAATTTTTTCCTACAACAAAGGAATATATTTTATTTAACTATCATGGTAGTTGAAACCTCATTGAGAAGGTTCCTCCAACTCAATCCCAATTAAAAGTAATTATCAACCCAACAATATTAATTTAGAGTGATGAGATACATATGATAATCCAAGTACTAGATACTCAAGATGTCCATAACCGAGGACACAGCTAACCATGATTAGTTTATACACTCTGCAAAGGTTTGCGCACTTTTCCCAACAAGACTTGATCTCCTCCATTGGATTTCTCGCACTACATGGTGTTTGAGAAATGGATGACCGACACACAGTCTTTCAGAAACATTAACTCCTTACTCTGGGCAGACCATACCAACCTACATCCCTCTACCTACTGATCCACCTCTTCGGGAGCTTCACGCAACTTAATCAACTATGCTAGAGCCCATAATAGCTTGTGGCTGCACACGGAAGTTTCTAGCATGAAAATATCTCAGTTCCCTTTGAGCCTGGGTGGTGGACCATAGGATTATCACACGGGTACTCCGGGATATCCTAGGACAACACTGGATTCCCCAGGTGCCCAACAAACAATCCACCGAGATGTGTATTCAATTCGCCACCTTAAGTTGAACCATTAATTAACAATCTCACATCTATCATGGATTTCACTCACCCAAACCACGTCTACAAGCATAGCATAGCAATATAAGCAATACGTAGAAGTAACTCCCAAGGTTGGAATATAACAGGGCAATAGGTTCTACCTCATCAACTACTTCCCAACCCACATGTTAATCACATCCCGATCATGCAATATTTGAGGATTGGAACTAATGCATAAAAACTGGGTAGCGGGCCGGTTCGGCTGGGTAGCGTATACCTCCGGCGAGGATCCGACGGCTAGTGGGCCGGTTCGGCTGGGCTTCGGCCCAGTCGGGCGCTGAGATATTTTTTTTAAAATAATTTCGCCGGAACTAAATAAATCCTAGAAAATAAAATAAAAAACTAAAAATGCCAAAACAAATTTTCACCGTCTAACTAAAATATTCAGAACAAGATGAACATTTTCTTGGCCCTAAAATGCAGTTTTGAAATACGTGCAATTTTTCTAATTCAAATAAAATATCAATAAACTCCGGATAAAATCAAATATGTGGTTTTAATATTTTTCCTCCAATATTTCATTTATTTTGGAGAAGTCATATTATCTCCTCTCATATATTTAATATGAAATATTTTCGGAGAGAAAAATAATTAAAGCCAAAAATCCTCGTTTCAATATTTGATAAAATTCAAATATGAAAACAAAGAAATCCCCAAATCTGTCTGAGGGTCCTTGAGTTGCTTAGGTTTTCGAGGATCGAGAAAGGAAATGCAATAAAATATGATATGCATGAATTTTCTATTTATAACATTCCAAATTGAAAATTTGGGATGTTACAATAATGCCTTTGAGTGCGATGGTATGCTCCTTCAACAAAATATTTTCACGTGTGAGATACTTATTTTGTATGCGAGCTAACTCAATCATCTTGAAATCTTTGATCTCAGTTGGGGTAAGAAGATTGCGATCAAGTTGAAGGATGTCTTCTGTTGCCGGAACTTGGTCCTCCGTGGCCTTCTTGATCCCTTCATCCTTGTTGATCTCCATGGGTTCTTCTCTCTTCAGCTCTATCTTCATTAGCCAAGCATCGTTGCCCTCATGGTTGGAGGAGGAGGGAGACGACATAATGCCTAGCCTTGATAACCCTGATAGAAAACAGCTCGAAATGAAGACAAGAGATATTTGTGTGATACAGAGGTCAAAACCTTCGGGAGGTTATATAATGAATTTTTACCGACCAAAATATGTGTCGTGTAAGAAAACGGAGTCCGAAGAGCACATGAGGTGCCCACGAGGTAGGGGGCGCGCCTAGGGGGTAGGGCACGCCCTCCACCCTCATGGAGCCCTCGTGTCCCTCCCGGACTGCTTCTTATTTTTCTATTTTTCTAAATATTCCAAAACGGAAGAAAATTGCCATTAGAACTGTTTTGGAGTCGGTTTAGTTACCGTACCACATACCTATTCCTTTTCGGAGTTTGAAATGTTCTAGAAAGTGTCCCTTATGTATTCCTCTGGGGTTACGGTTTCAATAACATTGGTTTCAACATTTATAGGATTACCTGAGATATAATGTTTAATTCTTTGAACATTCACCACCTTCGGATTTGTGCCTTCGAAGTTGTTGATTTTTATGGCACCGGAACGATAGACCTCCTCGATAACATAAGAACCTTCCCATTTAGAGAGAAGTTTTCCTACAAAAAATCTTAAACGAGAGTTGTATAATAATACATAATCACCTACATTATACTCACGCTTTTGTATTCTTTTGTCATGCCATCTTTTGACTTTTTCTTTAAACAACTTGGCATTCTCGTAGGCTTGGGTTCTCCATTCATCAAGTGAGCTACTGTCAAATAACCTCTTCTCACCGGCAAGTTTAAAATCATTGTTTAGCTCTTTAATAGCCCAATAAGCCTTATGTTCTAGTTCTAGAGGTAAGTGACATGCTTTTCCATAAACCATTTTATACGGAGACATACCCATATGATTTTTATATGCAGTTCTATAGTCCCATAATGCATCATCAAGTATCTTGGACCAATTCTTTCTTGATCTATTAACAGTCTTTTGCAAAATTAATTTGAGTTCTCTATTGCTCAATTCTACTTGACCACTAGACTGTGGGTGATAAGGAGATGCAATTCTATGATTAACATCATACTTAGCAAGAATTTTACGGAAAGCACCATGAATAAAATGTGAACCACCATCAGACATTAAATATCTAGGGACTCCAAACCTTGGAAAAATAACTTCTTGAACCATCTTAATAGAGGTGTTATGATCAGCACTACTAGTTGGAATAGCTTCTGGCCACTTAGTAACGTAATCAACAGCAACTAAAATATGTGTATATCCATTAGAGGCGGGAAAAGGTCCCATATAATCAAAGCCCCAAACATCAAATGGTTCAATAGCAAGTGAATAATTCATAGGCATTTCTTGACGTCTACTAATATTACCAATTGTTTGACATTCATCACAAGACATGACAAACTTACGGGCATCCTTGAAGAGAGTAGGACAATAAAAACCGGTTTGCAATACCTTGTGTGCAGTTCTATCTCCAGCATGGTGTCCTCCATAAGCCTCGGATTGACACTTGCGTAGGATATGTTCCTGTTCATGCTCAGGTACACAACGTCTAATAACACCATCTGCTCCTTTATAAAGATGTGGATCATCCCAGAAGTAATGTCTTAAATCATAGAAAAACTTTTTATTTTGCTGGTATGTGAAACTAGGTGGTATAAATTTAGCAAAAATGTAATTATTATAATCAGCATACCATGGAGCAGTAGCATTTATGACATTTAATTATTCATCAGGAAAGCTATCATCAATAGGAAGTGGGTCATCAAGAACATTTTCTAACCTAGACAAGTTGTCTGCAACGGGGTTCTCAGCTCCCTTTCTGTCAATAATATGCAAATCAAATTATTGTAGCAAGAGAACCCATCTAATAAGTCTAGGATTAGCATCTTTCTTTTCCATGAGATATTTAATAGCAACATGATCAGTGTGAATAGTTACTTTAGAATCAACAATATAAGGTCTGAACTTATCACAAGCAAATACAACTGCTAAGAATTCTTTTTCAGTAGTAGCATAATTTCTCTGAGCATTGTCTAGAGTTTTACTAGCATATTGAATAACATTTAATTTCTTATCAACTCTTTTCCCTAGAACAGCACCTATAGCATAATCACTAGCATCACACATAATTTCAAACCGTAAATTCCAATCAGGTGGCTGAACAATCGGTGCAGAGATCAATGTTTTCTTAAGTATTTCAAATGCTTATACACAATCATCATCAAAAACTAATGGTATATCTTTTTGTAATAAATTAGTCAGTGGCCGAGAAATTTTTGAGAAGTCCTTAATGAACCTCCTATAAAAACCAGCATGACCAAGGAAACTTCTTATACCTTTGATGTCCTTGGGACATGGCATCTTTTCAATAGCATCAACTTTAGCTTTATCAACTTCAATGCCTCTTTCAGAAACTTCATGCCCCAAGACAATACCTTCATTAACCATAAAGTGGCTCTTCTCCCAATTCAAGACAAGGTTAGTTTCTTCACATCTCTGCAAAACTCGATCAAGGTTGCTTAAGCAATCATCAAAAGAGGATCCATAGACAGAGAAATCGTCCATGAAAACCTCACAAATCTTTTCATAAAAGTCAGAGAATATAGCCATCATGCATCTTTGGAAGGTAGCAGGTGCATTACATAAACCAAAAGGCATACGTCTACAAGCAAAAGTACCGAACGGGCAAGGAAAAGTGGTCTTAGATTGATCATCAGCTGACACAGGTATTTGAGAGAAACCAGAATAACCATCTAGAAAGAAAAAATGTGTATGTTTGGATAATCTTTCTAGCATTTGATCAATAAAAGGTAAGGGGTAATGATCTTTTTTAGTAGCCTTATTTAATTTGCGGAAATCAATTACCATCCTATAACCTGTAATAATTCTTTGCGGAATTAATTCATCTTTATCATTAGGAACGACAGTAATACCTCCCTTTTTAGGGACACATTGGACATGACTTACCCACTAACTATCAACAACGGGATAAATAATACCTGCCTCTGGAAGCTTTAGTATTTCCTTTCTTACCACTTGTTTCATCTTAGGATTCAGCCGTCGTTGGTGATCATGAACTGGTTTGGCATCTTTCTCCAAATTTATTTTGTGTTGACATAGTGTGGAACTAACGCCCTTAAGATCATCGAGATTATATCCAATAGCAGCATGGTGCTTCTTCAGAGTTTTCAATAATCTCTCTTCTTCATGCTCTGAAAGGTTAGCACTAATAATAACAGGATATATCTTCTTTTCATCAAGATAAGCATATTTAAGAGTATCAGGTAATGGTTTAAGCTCAAACACGGGATCACCCTTGAGTGGAGGAGGATCCCCTAGGATTTCAACAGGAAAATTGTGTTTCGGGATGGGTTCCTGTTTAAAGAATACTTCATCTATTTCCCTTCTTTCATTCATAAACATATCATTTTCATGGTCTAGCAAATATTGTTCTAAAGGATCACTAGGAGGCACGGCAATAGAAGCAAGACCAATAATTTCATCCTTACTAGGTAATTCCTCTTCACGGTGTTGTCTACGAAATTTAGAGAAATTAAACTCATGAGACATATCACCTAAACCAATAGTAATAACATCCTTGTTGCAGTCTATCCTAGCATTAACAGTGTTTAAGAAGGGTCTACCAAATATAATGGGACAAAAGCTATCTTGTGGGGAACCAAGAACAAGAAAACCAGCAGGATATTTAGTTTTCCCACACAAGACTTCAACATCTCTAACAATTCCCATTGGTGAAATAGTATCTCTATTGGCAAGTTTAATTGTGACATCAATATCTTCTAACTCAGCAGGTGCAATATTATGCATAATTTCTCTGTATAAGTCAATCAGTATTGCACTAGCACTAGCACCCATATAACACAAGCCATGATAACAATGATCTCCTAATTTAACAGAAATAACAGGCATGCCTACCACAGGTCTAGGTTTATCTTTAGCACAAGGTTTACCAATTCTAGTAGTTTCATCACAGAAATAAATAACATGCCCATCAATATTATCAGACAAGAGATCTTTAACAATAGCAATATTAGGTTCAACTTTAACTTGCTCAGGAGGTGTATAAGTTCTAATATTGCTTTTATGAACCACAGTTGAAGCTTTAGCATGATCTTTTATCCTAACAAGGAAAGGTGGTTTCTCAACATAAGCAGTAGGAACAATAGGATCATTATAGGTGACAGTCTTTTCTTCAACTTTAATAGGTGCAGCTACTTTTACTTCTATGGGAGGATGATATTTAAACCACTTCTCCCTAGGGAGATCAACATGAGTAGCAAAAGATTCACAGAAAGAAGCTACTATCTCAGAGTCAAGTCCATATTTAGTGCTAAATTTACGGAAAACATCGGTATCCATAAAAGATTTAATACAATCATACTTAGGTGTCATACCTGATTCCTTAGCTTTGTTGAGGTCCCAATCTTCAGAGTTGCACTTAATTCTTTCCAATAAATCCCATTTGCATTCAGTAGTTGTCGTGGAATTGTCACGTCAGATGTCCTAGTGTAAGGACTTAGTCGCGAGGCCAACGCGTCTATGTGGTAGCTTGAGAGGGGTTGAGCAGAATCGAGAGACGCAGGGCGGATCAAAACGCAAGACAAGGGTTTAGACAGCTTCGGGCCCCGGGAAACATCATCCGGTAAAAACCCTACATGCTGTTTGAGGCTAGGTCTCATTATCATCACGAGGGAGTCGCCGTAAACCGGCTCTCCTCTTTGTGTCTAGCCCTAAGATTGTTTCTTCTTGTTTGTAACTTGTCCCTCTTTGGGGAGCCCTGCCCCTCCTTATATATGTTGAAGGGGCGGGTTACATGTGGAGTCCTATTAGGATTAGGACTAGTCTCCCTTCTAATACAAACCGGATACAAGTCCGGGTCTTCCTTGTAAAGTAAATATTCCTCACGCCTTTTCTCTTAAACCAGCCCACCATAGCATGATCCGGCCATCCATAAACCGCCCGTTGGGCCACCGGGTCTTGTCGCTCCTCTGACCCGCCTGCCGGATTACCAATGAACCGTAAACCGCCATGTCCAAGTGGGTTGCCAGTGAATCGCCAAACTCTAGCCGGGTCATACATCCGGCGGTTTATACCGCGGGGTATATCCCCGACATTAGCCCCCAGTTTAATTTGGATTCATCCATGTTAAACTGATCTGCAACAAGAACAAATTTGTCGGGTTGTGCTCCGGTTTAAATATACTTGTAAGCCGGCACTTGATCATCCTTAAATCCTTGTCATTTCTTCCTTCCAAGTTAATAACCATCTTCATAATCAATTTTGCTTGCAGAAGATATTTGTAAATAAAGAATCCATTTGAATCGGCCTTCAATGCTTTGACTTGACAAAAATATTAGTCTCTGAAATATTCAACTGATATCCAGCCGGCTTGAAGATGTAAAACTTGCCGGTTTATGATTACCACCATTGTCTGGTTATAAAAACTGATAATTCCGGGTCATGATTGTTGCCAACACCGGTTCGTGATTGTTGCTAATGCCGGTTCATGATTATTGATGACGCCGGGTTACAGACACAGGGTCATAATGATTGGTGACGCCGGGTTAATCCAGTTTGCTCAAAACAGAGAATTTGAAAATAGTTCTTCGATAATAATATAATACCTGTAGCCCCCAAGTCTTGAGCAGAACAAAGTGATGGCTTAAGACTTGCTTCAATATAAATACTGCCACTTAAGAAGAAATCCATGTTGTTCATCCCAGTCACTTAGTAAAAACTGAATACTCCATATTATGTAGCCCCCAAGTGTCGGGTTGTCATGCTTGCAGCAACCAGGGACTTGAAATTGCCTTATACTCATAAAACTTCAACCAGTGTTGCCCCCAAGGGCCGGCTCAGTAAGATAATATTGAGCTGGGACTTGATATATACTTTAATGAAAATAACATCATATGATGTAACCCCCATCATGGGCTTGAATCCACGTCCATAAGGTTAAGAGCCTTGTACTTTACCAATTGAGCAGCGGACCCTTCAATATAATGGATTTAACTTGTGTACCTTGAGTTGTTGACAGGAGCAATTGGTAGCCCCCAAGGGTCGGCTCATTATAATGTGATGAGTCGGGTCTTCAATAATATGAGCAGAAAATTACTTTGCATTAGCCCCCAAGTGTCATGGTGCATGCTTGCAGCGACATGAGACTTGCATGTAATCTCAATTTGAATAATGTAGCCCCCAAGTGCCGGTTCGTGAGCCTGCAGCGACTCGGGACTATTCCTTCCATTGTAGAATAAATCATATCCTTTGATAAGATAATAACTGTTGCACTAAAGCGACTTTGAAAACTCAATAATACCGGTTACTAATAACCATAAAAATCCAGCCATGTTGGCTATTCAAGATAATATAATCCGGTATGAAAAATTCATCCAATATCATAATGAAAATTCAGCCAAATTTGGTTATTTGAATAATATAACCCAATCATTTATAAGCGCATGATTCCAATGGCGCAATCCAAATATATACTGGCGACGTATAGTCCAAAGCCAGGCCGGTTTAGTAAACTCCGGATAATTTCCCATCATATACTGGCGACTTATCGTCTTAAAGCCAGGCCGGTTTAATAAACACCGGATAATTTATCATCATGCTTTATTCAACCTGTCTCTGCATACAACAAGTTAAAAGTGTCCTGGCGGCTTACCGCCGGACGGGTCATAATGCCCAACATATAACCCAGGTTTATAACCAAGACTGCACTTAAGAATAATCAATGAAATATATCATGCCTGTGATATTGAATCATATCATTGGTTTACCAATTTTTTGTAGTAAGAGTGATAACCCCAATCTTGAGTAATGATAATTCCTTTCATACTGTACCGGTTGATGATAAACCGTACCGGGTTGTGATAAACACCGGTTTAACCATATATAATACTGGCGACTCGTAGTCAAACCAGACCGGGCTGATAGTCTCCGGATTATAACTTGATCCTGTATTGACAACTTGTAACTGAAAGTCAAGCCGGGTTAATGAATGCCGGTTTACTCCATAATAGGATGGTAATAGAAAATCAAAACCGGGCAGATAGTCTCCTGATTAAGATTTGACAGTGTTCCGCCAATTTGTATTTGAGAGTCGAACTGGATTAACAACGTTGCCGGTTTAAAAAACGCAACAAAAATCAAATAACAGTTATGAAAAAATATGGAAGCAAAAGCAATGCTAAAAACCGTTTGCAAAAATATGCTATACTGAGCTGATCAGATGGTATTACCATGGTCGGACAGGATCAAGGCCCCCAATAGGAGTGACAATGATTCAAGTCAGCCAGGTCCCCAAATGATTCGTGGCATATATGCCAGATCAAGAGGCGTGGCAATGGTTCGGGTTCGACCATGCCCCCAAGTGATTTTGTGGCCTTAGGCCGACCAAGAGGCGTGACTGGTTCAGACTTGACCATGTCCCCAAATGATCTGGTGGCTGTCGCCTATCAAAGGGTGTTCGTTGGTTCGGACACGACCAAGGCCCCCAGTGATATATAAAAAACAAATGTCAAGGGGTAAACCGGAGGCCGCTTTAAACAGAACCACTCCGTGTAACCTCGCATGACGAGAAAGACAGAGACCCCGCTTTATGAAGCAGAAGCCCCCATGTGATCAATAATATGTTAGGCCAATAAGACAGGATACCCATGTTTGAACCGCGCATCATGGCAGCAGGTCCTCTTTGGTAATTTTTAACTTTTTTGCAAGAGATAAATTCTTCTTGAACCGGGATCTTGAACCGGATAGTGAGAGCTTCAAAGCTTTGTAGGAGAACAGACGTCCCTTAAACAGGATTGCAAACCGGAATCTTCATTTTCAGCCGGGAATTTTCTGACGGCCTTTCAACTCGAACTTGCGAGAAATTAATTCCTTTTTGAACCGGACATTGCTAAACCGGATTTGAGAGCTTCAAAGCTTCGTGCGAGACAAATTCCCCTTGAACCGGATTGTAAACCGGAATCCTTTCTGATGATCCGGAACTTCTTCATTGAGCCGGGATTTTGTAACTGTCATATACTTTCTAAGCCGGAAATTTTCTGACGTCCTTCAAATAATAGTAGCCTCCGGGACCGGGTTATCTTTCCCTCCATCGTCCCGGGGTTCTTAAATTTGCTGAAACTGGCAAGATTTGCTGAGTCATGTCATTGTAGCCCCCGAGTCTCAAAGGTGACTCGAGGAGTTGGCTTGAGACTCTCCATATATGACCGCCATATAAACCGGCATAACTTGTATATCATTGGTGTTGATAGCATGATGTGAATCCACAGAAGGTTGAGGTGACTGTGGCGGGTTATAAATGATCCCGTATGAGCCGTGTCAGCAACTCGGCCAATGGTTCCTTCCAACTGGCTGTTTGAAATTTAACTTAACTGTAGTGGCGGCGACTTGTGCGCCTACCCATTGAGCCATTCAGTGCAGACGGCGGTTGATAGTATATGATAATTTGTCTTCGTTCTGTTGAAAGAAAAACCGGGCTACCCAAGCTGTGACTTGCTCATGCAGACAGGTGCGGCCTGGTATGTTGATGTAGACCAGGCCGCGAGGGACGGACAACAAAGACGACCGCAACATTAGAGGCGACTCGGATAAATGAGTCGGCCGCGACATTTTAAACCGGTGCGAACGGGGAAAATCGGCACCGGTGTCATAAACTAGCACGGACGGGTGAGTTAATCGCGGGCGTGGTCCCGGCAAGTTGATGTAAACTGGGCCACAGGGACGGCAACGTGCTCACGTTCATTCATCAGGTGGCATGACACGGACGAAACGCCAGTGCAGAACGTTGTCGGCACGTGCTCCGTGCCCGTAATATAACACCTCATTTGTAATGAACAATTGTCCTGCGCCAAAAATATCACATGCCAAAGTAATTGTTCCTTGACAAAAATAATATGCGCTAATAAAATAGGCCTGAGATGGATATCACCTGATATGTTAGGTCGGAATTATCCACCGCGGAGTTGATGATCACCGCGGTGAAGCTGAAATCAATCATGAACAAGTCGGCCATATGAGCAGACGGATGTTCCGGCCGTAGTTTTGTAAACCGGTGCGGACGAGCAAGTTGTCCTCCGCGTTGTAAACCGGCGCGGACGCATGAACCGGTGGCCAGGGAGGACGGGCGAGTTAATCGCGGTGTTGTAAGGTGGTGCAGATGGGTGAGTCGGCCGGCGCGTTGATGTAAACCGGACTACGATACGCGTGTCCGTGAAGCTCCGCGGCACAACCGAACATGCCTCCATGGTTTAATACCACCCCTTTTTTCCTTTTAATAGCCATCCTGCATAAAAATGTTACAGGATAGAGTAATTTTGCTCTGATGAATTAATATGTGCTTAAAATAAATAGGGTAAATATCACCTGATTTCTGTCGGATAAGGCGGATACTGATGCTGTACTTGTAGTAATTTTATATACTACTAATGCGCGAGTCGGGCGGCTGATCCTTTGACCTTTGTAGCCTTCAACGAGAAGAGACTGACTTTGCTACCGCAGCTCCACAGCGAGAGGCGCCTGCAGGAGCGCGGCGCAGCATCAGGCAGCCGGATGGCTCTGTGTACACACGCGCGCGCAGCAGCGGTAAAAGGCGGGCATTTGTGGAGGTCGGCCGTCACGCTGGTGAGTCACTGATACGGGTCACACCATTCTCGTCCAGATCGTGGGGATTTTGACTAATCCTCATTCAAGTCTTCCAAATCACGGTGGCTTTAACAAAAACATCTCACAGTTGCTCATGTGATGTCGTACTCAAGTAGTACTTTCCAAATCTCGTACTTGTAGTTCTTTTAAATAATACTCCAACCTGACAGACCACTTCTTTTCCTTTGGACTCTTTTGACGTGGAAGTAGCATGCAACAATGATGTTTAATCCCCTCCAAATATTGTGATAGCCAAATAGACCTTATATTTCAGACTTGCACTGTCGACGCTGAATGGTATTCAAGGCAATGCTCTCAGTTGGAATGGCATCGTGCGATGCAACGCACTGCAAAGGCGGGAACAAGGCCTGTTTGGAGTAAGGCCGCGACGGTGAAGTAGGCCACACCGCCGACGATGGCGGCTCGAGGCGGGGCGACTCGGGCGCAGGCAGACCCGGCGCAGAGACGTTTAACAGCGAAGGTCCGGCTGGCTCGAGGCCGCGCGGGCTGCTCGACGGCGATTGGCGGCGATTTAACACGAAGACGGGTTGAGGCAGAAATGAGCCGGGGCCGCGGGCGAACCGGTATTGGAGTACAGCAACCAGTGCGCACTGGCGGGTCGACGACGCGAACGAACCGGACGGGTCGAGGTGCAACCGCAGCTGCAGCAAAGGCAGAGACCGCATCAGCGTCAGAGTCCGAGTCCCTATGGCTTGATCCTTCTCCGGGTCATATAGGCAGAGGCGGAGCCATGGCCGTGAAGAACAGCAGTGCGCCGGTAAGCCGGCAACAGCGGCTCAAGGCAGAAACACTCGGCGATTCGCAGCAGAGGCCCTGGTCACATAGGCAGCAAAACCCGGCAGACGGCAGCTTGCTGACGGCAACAAAGCGGAGGCGAACTCGCGCGCCGCGGAGCCGACGGCTCAGGAGAACAGGCGGAGGCGATCCGATGGCGGCCGCGATTGAGGAGGCCCCCGGCGACTCGGTGAGGAGAGGCGGCTCGGAAACGGGGGCGCGCCGGTGGCTCAGAGGCCTGCGCAGGCGGCGATTGGTGGAGGCGGCTCAGCCACCGAGGCGCGCTGGTAGGTCTGTGTGGGGTGGCTCAGAACGAAGCCACGACCGCGGAGTCCGAATCCAATCTTGTCTCTGTACTCGTCCGGGTCGTTGTTAGTTTGACTTTTGCTCTCATGCTGATGGATCGTTTTTTGCCTTCATACCTGGAATCGGTAGTACTAGTTGAGGGTTTTTCACATGGAAAAGCTTGGGAATCCATCAGGCTTCACTTTTCAAGTCGATCAATGGAGACTTTGATTTATGTGCGTATGTTAAATCAATCTGGAGTTCTCACGTGGCCACAACCAGCTGTCTTGATCGCCGTTTGTACTGGCAGATGATGCACGTGACACCTGTTGGTTCTCTCTGAACACCTTGGATTTGGAAGATTGCACGTGGAACAATGATGGTGACTCGCAGATTGCATTGGTTTAAATTGGAGGATTGATTTGATACATCTACTTCCGTCGATGGAACCTGCCAGTATTAACAAACCGCATCCAGCAGCGGTTTACCCTGGCGAAACCGATTTCTTGCCTGTCTCGGCGGCTGGGGGCGTGGCGCTACACGGACGCAACCCCAAAACTTTCATGCTCAATCTTGTATACGCCGCCATTGAAAAACTTCTTCCATCTTGACTGATGAACTTCGTAGTTGACGTGAATTCACGCCGTTCATGTTGATCCGGCGGGTCGTAGCTTCTCGGTCCCTGAAAGAGATCCCTTCAAGAACTCAACACCACCGTGCGTCGGGCCCCACGGTGGGCGCCAACTGTCGTGGAATTGTCACGTCAGATGTCCTAGTGTAAGGACTTAGTCGCGAGGCCAACGCGTCTATGTGGTAGCTTGAGAGGGGTTGAGCGGAATCGAGAGACGCAGGGAGGATCAACACGCAAGACAAGGGTTTAGACAGCTTCGGGCCCCGGGAAACATCATCCGGTAAAAACCCTACATGCTGTTTGAGGCTAGGTCTCATTATCATCACGAGGGAGTCGCCGTAAACCGGCTCTCCTCTTTGTGTCTAGCCCTAAGATTGTTTCTTCTTGTTTGTAACTTGTCCCTCTTTGGGGAGCCCTGCCCCTCCTTATATATGTTGAAGGGGCGGGTTACATGTGGAGTCCTATTAGGATTAGGACTAGTCTCCCTTCTAATACAAACCGGATACAAGTCCGGGTCTTCCTTGTAAAGTAAATATTCCTCACGCCTTTTCTCTTAATCCGGCCCACCATAGCATGATCCGGCCATCCATAAACCGCCCGTTGGGCCACCGGGTCTTGTCGCTCCTCTGACCCGCCTGCCGGATTACCAATGAACCGTAAACCGCCATGTCCAAGTGGGTTGCCAGTGAATCGCCAAACTCTAGCCGGGTCATACATCCGGCGGTTTATACCGCGGGGTATATCCCCGACAGTAGTCTTCATCATAAAAGAGCTAGCACAAGAAGTATCGAGCATGGTGTGATTGTTATCAGAAAGTCGAGCATAAAATTTTTGAATAATCATTTCTCTTGAGAGCTCATGATTGGGGCATGAATATAACATTGATTTAAGCCTCCCCAAGCTTGAGCGATGCTTTCTCCTTCGCGAGGCCAGAAATTATATATATAATTGCGATCTTGATGAACAAGATGCATAGGATAAAACTTCTGATGAAGTTCCAATTTCAATCGTTTGTAGTTCCATGACCCCGTATCATCACATAGCCTATACCATGTCAATGCATATCCCTTCAAAGATAAAGGGAAGACCTTCGTCTTAATAACATCTCCAGGCACACCTGCAAGCTTAAATAATCCACAAACTTCCTACACATATATTAGGTGCTCATCAAGATGCTTTGTTCCATCTCCTGCAAAAGGATTAGCTAGCAGTTTTTCTAACATACCCGAAGGAATTTCAAAGCAGGCATTTTCATTTTCAGTAGCTTCAGTAGGTTGAGGAGCAACTCTTTGCTCTACTGGTCGGGGTGAAGATACCCCAAACAAGCCCCTCAGAGGATTACTTTCCATAGTAACAAGTGACAGTAAATTACAGCACACTCTATAAATTTTTCCTTACAAAATTCCACCTACCAAAGGCGCTTCACTCCCCGGCAATGGCGCCAGAAAAGAGTCTTGATGACCCACAAGTATAGGGGATCTGTCGTACTTTTGATAAGTAAGAGTGTCGAACCCAACGAGGAGTAGAAGGAAATGATAAGCGGTTTTCAGTAAGGTATTCTCTGCAAGCACTGAAATAATAGGTAACAGATAGTTTTGTGATAGGATAATTTGTAACCAGTAACAAGTAACAAAAGTAAATAAAGTGCAGCAAGGTGTCCCAATCCTTTTTTTAGCAAAGGACAAGCCTGGACAAACTCTTATATAGAGAAAAGCGCTCCCGAGGACACATGGGAATTATCGTCAAGCCAGTTTTCATCACGTTCATATGATTCGCATTTGGTACTTTGATAATTTGGTATGTGGATGGACCGGTGCTTGGGTTCTGTCCTTACTTGGACGAGCATCCCACTTATGATTAACCTCTATTGCAAGCATCCGCAACTACAACAAAAGTATTAAGGTAAACCTAACCATAGCATGAAACATATGGATCCAAATCAGCCCCTTACGAAGCAACGCATAAACTAGGGTTTAAGCTTCTGTCACTCTAGCAACCCATTATCTACTTATTACATCCCAATTCCTTCCTCTAGGCCCAAATAATGGTGAAGTATCATGTAGTCGACGTTCACATAACACCAGTAGAGGAGAAACAACATACATCTCATCAAAATATCGAACGAATACCAAATTCATATGACTACTAATAGCAAGACTTCTCCCATGTCCTCAGGAACAAACATAACTACTCACAAAGCATATTCATGTTCATAATCAAAGGGGTAATAATATGCATAAAGGATCTGAACATATGATCTTCCACCAAATAAACCAACTAGCATCAACTACAAGGAGTAATTAACACTACTAGCAACCCACAGGTACCAATCCCGGGCATAGAGACAAGAATTGGATACAAGAGATGAACTAGGGTTTTGAGATGAGATGGTGCTGGTGAAGATGTTGATGGAGATTTCCCTCTCCCAATGAGAGGAGCGTTGGTGATGACGATGGCGATGATTTCCCCCTCCCGGAGGGAAGTTTCCCTCGC
Organism: Triticum aestivum; assembly: GCF_018294505.1. Classification (NCBI taxonomy): domain Eukaryota; kingdom Viridiplantae; phylum Streptophyta; class Magnoliopsida; order Poales; family Poaceae; genus Triticum; species Triticum aestivum. Next base: position 115,587,708 of record NC_057797.1, on the reverse strand, counting down.
AGAACAGCTCCGCCAGAGCCCTAGATTGGTTCCGCCAAGGTTCCGCCTCGTGCTGGCGGAGTCTCGTCTGGAAAGATGGCTTATGATTTTTTGCTCATTGAAATACTCCATATAGGAGAAGACGGGCATCGGAGGGCCAGTAGGGGGCCCACGAGGCAGGGGGCGCGCCCAGGGGGTAGGGCGCCCCCCTTGTTGGCAGGGTGTGCCCCCCTAGTGAACTTCTTTCGCTCAGTATTTTTTTTATTCTGAAAATGACTTTCGTGAAGTTTCAGGACTTTTGGAGCTGTGCAGAATAGGTCTCTAATATTTTCTCCTTTTCCAGCCTAGAATCCCAGCTGCCGGCATTCTCCCTCTTTATGTAAACCTTGTAAAATAAGAGTGGATTAGCATAAGTATTGTGACATAATGTGTAATAACAGCCCATAATGCAATAAATATCGATGTAAAAGCATGATGCAAAATGGATGTATCAGCTGCTTCATCCAACAATACCGCCGATTCAAGAAACAACTAGTGACGACAAGCAATATGTATATACCCACGCCCACAACTCCTTTGTGTTCTACTCGTGCATATAACATCTAAGCATATACCTGGCTCGGGTGCCACTGTTGGGGAACGCAGTATTTCAATTTTTTTCCTACGATCATGCAAGATCTATCTAGGAGATGCATAGCAACGAGAGAGGAGAGTGTGTCCATGTACCCTCGTAGACCGAAAGCGGAAGCGTTAAGTACCATGGTTGATGTAGTCGAACGTCTTTGCGATCCAACCGATCAAGTACCGAACGCACGGCACCTCCGCGATCTGCACACGTTCAGCTCGATGACGTCCATCGAACTCTAGATGCAGCTGAGGCCGAGGGAGAGTTTCGTCAGCATGACGACGTGTTGACGGTGATGATGAAGTTACCGACGCAGGGCTTCGCCTAAGCACTACGACAATATGATCGACTTGGAAATCTGTGGAGGGGGGCACCGCACACAGCTAAGATCAACTAGTGTGTCTATGGGGTGCCCCCTCCCCCGTATATAAAGGAGTGGAGGAGGGGAGGGCCGGCCTCTCTATGGTGCGCCCCAAGGGGGATTCCTACTCCTAGTAGGAGTAGGTTTTCCCCCTTCGCTAGTTGGAATAGGAGAAGAAGGAAGAGGGAGAGGGATAGAAGGAAAGGGGCCGGCCCCCCTCCCAATTCGGATTGGGCTTGGGGGGGCTCCCACTTGTCCGGCTCCTCCTCTCTCCCACCATGACCAGTTAACGCCCATTAACTCCCAGGGGGTTCCGGTAACCCCCCGGTACTCCGGAAAATGCCCGAACCTATCCAAAACCTTTCCTGTGTCCAAACATAGCCTTCCAATGTATAATCTTTATTTCTCGACCATTTCGAGACTCCTCGTCATGTCCGTGATCACATCCGGGTATCTGAACTATCTTTGGAACATCAAATCACATAGCTCATAATACATATCATCATCGAACGTTAAGCGTGCGGACCCTACGGGTTCGAGAACTATGCAGACATGACCGAGACTCATCTCTGGTCGATAACCAATAGTAGAACCCGGATGCTCATATTGGTCCCTACATATTCTATGAAGATCTTTATCGGTCAAACCGCATAACAACATACGTTTGTTCCCTTTTTCATCGGTATGTTACTTGCCCGACATTTGATCGTCGGTATCATCATACCTAGTTCAATCTCGTTACCGGCAAGTCTCTTTAATCGTGTCGTAATGCAACATCCTGCAACTAACTCATTAGTCACATTGCTTGCAAGGCTTATAGTGATGTGCATTACCAAGAGGACCTAGAGATACCTCTCCGACAATCCGAGTGACAAATCCTAATCTCGATCTCTGCCAACTCAACAACGACCACCGGAGACACTTGTAGAGCATCTTTATAATCACCCAGTTATGTTGTGACATTTGATAGCTCACTATGTGTTCCTCCGGTATTTGGGAGTTGCGTAATCTCATAGTCATAGGTACATGTATAAGTTATGGAGAAAGCAATAGCAATAAACTAAACGATCAGAATGCTAAGCAAATGGATGGGTCAAGGCAATCACATCATTCTCTAATGATGTGATCCCGTTCATCAAATGACAACTCATGCATATGGCTTGGAAACTTAACCATCTTTGATTAACGAGCTAGTCAAGTAGAGGCATACTAGTGACACTCTGTTTGTATATGTATTCACACATGTAGTAAGTTTCCGGTTAATACAATTCTAGCATGAATAATAAACATTTATCATGATATAAGGAAATATAAATAACAACTTTATTATTGCCTCTAGGGCATATTTCCTTCAGACACTTCATCATTGTTTGGGCCTAGGGGAAGGCATTGGGAAGTAATAAGTAGATGATGGGTTGCAAGAGTGACAGAAGCTCAAACCCTAGTTTATGCGTTGCTTCATAAGTGATACGTCTCCAACGTATCTATAATTTTTGATTGCTCCATGCTATATTATCTACTGTTTTGGACATTATTGGGCTTTATTATCCACTTTTATATTATTTTTGGGACAAACCTATTAACCGGAGGCCCAGCCCAGAATTGTTGTTTTTGCCTGTTTTTGGGTTTCGAAGAAAAGGAATATCAAACGGAGTCCAAACGGAATGAAACCTTCGGGAACGTGATTTTCTCACCAAATACAACTCAGGAGACTTGGACCCCATGTCAAGCCAACTAACAGGAGGCCACGAGGTAGGGAGGCGCGCCTGCCCCCCCCCCCCCTAGGCGCGCCCTCCACCCTTGTGGGCCCCTGTTGCTCCACCGACGTACTTCTTCCTCCTATATATACCCACGTACCCCCAAACGATCAGATACAGAGCCAAAACCCTAATTCCACCACTATAACTTTCTGTATCCACGAGATCCCATCTTGGGGCCTGTTCCGGAGCTCCGCCGAAGGGGGCATCGATCACGGAGGGCTTCGACATCAACACCATAGCCTCTCCGATGAAGTGTGAGTAGTTTACTTCAGACCTACGGGTCCATTAGTAGCTAGATGGCTTCTTCTCTCTTTTTGGATCTCAATACAATGTTCTCCCCTCTCTTGTGGAGATCTATTCGATGTAATCTTCTTTTTGCGGTGTGTTTGTTGAGACCGATGAATTGTGGGTTTATGATCAAGTCTATCTATGAATAATACTTGAATCTTCTCTAAATTCTTTTATGTATGATTAGTTATCTTTGCAAGTCTCTTCGAATTATCAGTTTGGTTTGGCCTACTAGATTGATCTTTCTTGCAATAGGAGAAGTGCTTAGCTTTGGGTTCAATCTTGCGGTGTCCTTTCTCGGTGATAGTAAGGGCAGCAAGGCACATATTGTATTGTTGCCATCGAGGATAACAAGATGGGGTTTTCTTCATATTGCATGAATCTATCCCTCTACATCATGTCATCTTGCTTAAGGCGTTATTCTATTTTTACTTAATACTCTAGATGCATGCTAGATAGCGGTCGATGAGTGGACTAATAGTAGTAGATGCAGGCAGGAGACGGTCTACTTCTCTCGGACGTGATGCCTACATACATGATCATACCTAGATATTCTCATAATTATGCTCAATTCCGTCAATTGCTGAACAGTAATTTGTTCACCCACCGTAGAATACTTATGCTCTCGAGAGAAGCCACTAGTGAAATCTATGGCCCCCGGGTCTATCTTTATCATATCAATCTCCTACTACTTAGTTATTTACTTTGCTATTTATTTTGCCTTTATTTTACTTTGCATCTTTATCATAAAAATACCAAAAATATTATCTTATCATATCTATCAGATCTCACTCTCATAAGTGGCCCTATAGGGATTGACAACCCCTATTTGTGTTGGTTGCGAGGATTTATTTGTTTTGTGTAGGTATGAGGGACTTGCGTGTAGCCTCCTACTGGATTGATACCTTGGTTCTCAAAAACTGAGGGAAATACTTACGCTACTTTGCTGCATCATCCCTTCCTCTTCGGGGAAAACCAACGCAGTGCTAAAAGAGGTAGCAAGAAAGATTTCTGGCGCTGTTGCCTGGGAGGTCTACGCAAAAGTCAACATACCAAGTACCCATCACATACCCTTATCTCCCGCATTACATTATTTGTCATTTGCCTCTCATTTTCCTCTCCCCCAATTCACCCTTGCCGTTTTATTCACCCACTCTCTCTCTATCCTCCCTCTCTTTCTCTATTTGCCCTTTTTTGTCTGCTTGCTTTTTGTTTGCTTGTGTGTTAGTTTGCTTGCTTGTCGTTATGGCTAGTTCTTTACCCTCTGCCTCTATGTCTGAAATTGAGGATACTATTGTCGATAATAATTTTGATACTCCTACTAAAGAACCCACTATCTCACATATAAAAAGATTTCGTGTTGGTAGTGGTAATATTATTGGAAAAGGAGTTATTCAAGATTTTTTTACTTGTGCCGGTGCTTTACCTTCTATGGGTAGTTCTATTATTCATCGAACTAGTAGTCTTGCGGACGCTATTGCCATGCTTGTAGTACTTGATAGACAATTCATGCACATGCATCCTTCTATACATAGGATTTTCCTATAATTTTCTAATATTGAGCATTCTTCTGTTAAGCGTGCCGTTACTATCTTGGCTCATGAGTTTCGATTCATAATAAAAGAGCCAAAGAAATCTTTGCGCATTATAGGGTGGACGCTTGTCGTCCTCCCATAGAGACTATCCTCTTTGATCAAGAAGAAATAATGCGTTTTCAATCCTTAGACTATGTTGCTTTCAATGAAAATCTCAGAAAAAAGGGTTCCTACCAATGTTTTAGTTGATAGAATTTCTGAACTTAATGATGATTTGGCTATTCGAGATAACGAATTGGGATATTCTCTTGAATATAGGCTCACAAAGTTCTGTCAAAAGAATGCTTATAATGATGAATTGGTTGTGCAATATGAAGGACCAAAGGAGGAACCTATACCTCCCAAGGTTGATCTTGGAGACTTTTGTCCCAACAAATTTAGCCCTTTTGATTACTTTTTGTTTGCCTCAAGTAAAACTTGCTGCTGAACGTAGAGAATATGAAATGAATTTTAACAATCTATCTTATTATTATGGCAATACCTAGATCTATTCTTGCTTGTTATGCCTAGCTAGGGGCGTTAAACGATCGCGCTTGTTGGGAGGCAACCCAATTTTATTTGTATTTCTTGCTTTTTGCTCCTGCTTAGTAATAAATAAATTATTTAGCCTCTGTTATGGTTGTGTTTTTTGTGTTTAATTAGTGTTTGTGACAAGTAGAACCGTTGGGAAGACTTGGGGAAAGTCTTGTTGAACTTGCTGTAAAAAAACAGAAACTTTAGCGCTCACGAGAACTTCTGTCATTTTTATTTGTAAAGTACTATTTAGTTAATTATTTTTGCATATGATTAATAGATAAATTCCTCACGTTCATCAATTTATTTTAGAATTTTTGGGGTTCCAGATCTTGCGCTAGCTACAGATTACTACAGACTGTTCTGTTTTTGACAGATTCTGTTTTTCGTGTGTTGTTTGCTTATTTTGATGAATCTATGGCTAGTAAATAGTTTATAAACCATAGAGAAGTTGGAATACAGTAGGTATAACACCCATATAAATAAAGAATGAGTTCATTACAGTACCTTGAAGTGGTCTCTTGTTTTCTTTCGCTAACGGAGCTCACGAGATTTTCTACTTTAAGTTTTGTGTTGTGAAGTTTTCAAGTTTTGGGTAAAGATTTGATGGATTATGGAACAAGGAGTGGCAAGAGCCTAAGCTTGGGGATTCCCATGGCACCCCCAAGATAATCTAAGGACACCTAAAAGCCAAAGCTTGGGGATGCCCCGGAAGGCATCCCCTCTTTCGTCTACTTCTATCGGTAACTTTACTTGGAGCTATATTTTTATTTACCACATGATATGTGTTTTGCTTGGAGCGTCTTGTATTATTTGAGTCTTTATTTGTTAGTTTACCACAATCATCCTTTCTGTACACACCTTTTGAGAGAGCCATACATGATTTGGAATTTGTTAGAATACTCTATGTGCTTCGCTTATATCTCTTGAGTTATATAATTTTGCTCTAGTGCTTCACTTATATCTTTTAGAGCATGGTGGTGGATTTGTTTTATAGAAACTATTGATCTCTCATGCTTCACTTAGATTATTTTGAGAATCTTAAATAGCATGGTAATTTGCTTAAAATCCTAATATGCTTGGTATGCAAGATTAATAATAAAAATTCTCTTATGAGTGTTGAATACTATGATAAGTTTGATACTTGATAATTGTTTTGAGACATGGAGATGGTGATATTAAAGTCATGCTAGTTGAGTAGTTGTGAATTTGAGAAATACTTGTGTTGAAGCTTGTGATTCCCGTAGCATGCACGTATGGTGAACCGTTATGTGATGAAGTCAGAGCATGATTTATTTATTGATTGTCTTCCTTATGAGTGGCGGTCGGGGACGAGCGCTGGTCTTTTCCTACAAATATACCCTCCTAGGAGCATGCACATAATACTTTGCTTCGATAACTTGTAGATTTTTGCAATAAGTATATGAGTTCTTTATGACTAATGTTGAGTCCATGGATTATACGCACTCTCACGCTTCCACCTTTGCTAGCCTCTCTAATACCGCGCACCTTTCGCCGGTATCATACACCCACCATATACCTTCCTCAAAACAGCCACCATACCTACCTATTATGGCATTTCCATAGCCATTCTGAGATATATTGCCATGCAACTTTCCTCCGTTCCGTTTATGACACACTCCATCATTGTCATATTGCTTAGCATGATCATGTAGTTGACATAGTATTTGTGGCAAAGCCACCATTCATAATTCTATCATACTTGTCACTCATGCATCATTGCATATCCCGGTACACCGCCGGATGCATTCATATAGAGTCATATCTTGTTCTAAGTATCAAGTTGTAATTATTGAGTTGTAAGAAAAATAAAAGTGTGATGATCATCATTATTAGAGCATTGTCCCAAGTGAGGAAAGGATGATGGAGACTATGATTCCCCCACAAGTCGGGATGAGACTCCGGACAAAAAATAAAAAAAAGGAAAGAAAAGAGGCCATAAAAAGAGAGAAAAGGCCCAAATAAAAAATGAGAGAAAAAGAGAGAAGGGACAATGTTACTATCCTTTTACCATACTTGTGCTCCAAAGTAGCACCATAACCTTCATAGTAGAGAGTCTCTCATGTTATCACTTTCATATACTAGTGGGAATTTTTCATTATAGAACTTGGCTTGTATATTCCAATGATGGGATTCCTCAAAATTGCCCTAGGTCTTCATGAGCAAGCAAGTTGGACGCACACCCACTTAGTTTCTTTTTGAGCTTTCATATACTTACAGCTCTAGTGCATCTGTTGCATGGCAATCCCTACTCACTCACATTGATATCTATTGATGGGCATCTCCATAGCCTGTTGATACGCCTACTTGATGTGAGACTATCTTCCCCTTTTTGTCTTCTCCACAACCACCACTCTATTCCACCTATAGTGCTATATACATGGCTCACGCTCATGTATTGCGTGAAAATTGAAAAAGTTTTGAGATTGTCAAAAGTATGAAACAATTGCTTGGCTTGCCATCGAGGTTGTGCATGATTTAAATATTTTGTGTGGTGAAGATAGAGCATAGCCAGACTATATGATTTTGTAGGGATAACTTTCCTTAGCCATGTTATTTTGAGAAGACATAACTGCTTTGTTAGTATGCTTGAAGTATTATTATTTTTATCTCAATATGAACTTTTGTCTTGAATCTCTCGGATCTGAATATTCATACCACAATTAAGACTAATTACATTAAAATTATGCCAAGTAGCACTCCGCATCAAAAATTCTGTTTTGATCATTTACCTACTCGAGGACGAGCAGGAATTAAGCTTGGGGATGCATGATACGTCTCCAACGTATCTATAATTTTTTATTGCTCCATGCTATATTATCTACTGTTTTGGACATTATTGGACTTTATTATCCACTTTTATATTATTTTTGGGACAAACCTATTAACCGAAGGCCCAGCCCAGAATTGCTATTTTTTGCCTGTTTTAGGGTTTCGAAGAAAAGGAATATCAAATGGAGTCCAAACGGAATGAAACCTTCGGGAACGTGATTTTCTCACCAAATACAACTCAGGAGACTTGGACCCTACGTCAAGCCAACTAATAGGAGGCCACGAGGTAGGGGGCGCGCTTGCCCCACCCCCCCAGGCGCGCCCTCCACCCTCGTGGGCACCCTATTGCTCCACCGACGTACTTCTTCCTCCTATATATACCCAAGTACCCCCAAACGATCAGATACGGAGCCAAAACCCTAATTCCACTGCCGTAACTTTCTGTATCCATGAGATCCCATCTTGGGGCCTCTTCTGGAGCTCCGTCGGAGGGGGCATCGATCACGGAGGGCTTCTACATCAACACCATAGCCTCTCTGATGAAGTGTGAGTAGTTTACTTCAGACCTACAGATCCATAGTTAGTAGCTAGATGGCTTCTTCTCTCTTTTTGGATCTCAATACAATGTTCTCCCCCTCTCTTGTGGAGATCTATTCGATGTAATCTTCTTTTTGCGGTGTGTTTGCTGAGACCAATGAATTGTGGGTTTATGATCAAGTCTATCTATGAATAATATTTGAATCTTCGCTGAATTCTTTTATGTATGATTGGTTATCTTTGCAAGTCTCTTCGAATTATCAGTTTGGTTTGGCCTACTAGATTGATCTTTCTTGCAATAGGAGAAGTGCTTAGCTTTGGGTTCAATCTTGCGGTGTCCTTTCCCGGTGACAGTAAGGGCAGCAAGTCACGTATTGTATTGTTGCCATCGAGGATAACAAGATGGGGTTTCTTCATATTGCATGAGTCTATCCCTCTACATCATGTCATCTTGCTTAAGGCGTTACTCTGTTTTTACTTAATACTCTAGATGCATGCTGGATAGCGGTCGATGAGTGGAGTAATAGTAGTAGATGCAGGCAGGAGTCGCTCTACTTGTCTCGGACGTGATGCCTATATACATGATCATACCTAGATATTCTCATAACTATGCTCAATTCTGTCAATTGCTCAACAGTAATTTGTTCACCCACCGTAGAATACTTATGCTCTCGAGAGAAGCCACTAGTGAAACCTATGGCCCCCGGGTCTATCTTTATCATATCAATCTCCTACTACTTAGTTATTTACTTTGCTATTTATTTTGCCTTTATTTTACTCTGCATCTTTATCATAAAAATACCAAAAATATTATCTTATCATATCTATCAGATCTCACTCTCGTAAGTGGCCCTATAGGGATTGACAACCCTTATTTGCGTTGGTTGCGAGGATTTATTTGTTTTGTGCAGGTACGAGGGACTTGCGTGTAGCCTCCTACTGGATTGATACCTTGGTTCTCAAAAACTGAGGGAAATACTTATGCTACTTTGCTGCATCATCCCTTCCTCTTTGGGGAAAACCAACGCAGTGCTAAAATAGGTAGCAGTAAGGGGTTGATTTGGATCCATATGTTTCATGCTATGGTTAGGTTTACCTTAATTATTCTTTCATAGTTGCGGATGCTTGCGAGGGGGGTTAATCATAAGTTGGATGCTTGTCCAAGGAAGGGCAGTACCCAAGCACCAGTCCACCCACATATCAAATTATCAAAGTAACGAACACGAATCATATGAGCATGATGAAAACTAGCTTGACGATAATTCCCATGTATCATCGGGAGCGCTTTCCTTTATATAAGAGTTTATTCAGGCTTGTCCTTTGCTACAAAAAGGATTGGGCCACCTTGCTGCACCTTGTTTACTTTTTTTACTCGTTACCCGTTACGAATTATCTTATCACAAAACTATCTGTTACCGATAATTTTAGTGCTTGTAGAGAATACCTTACTGAAAACTTCTTGTCATTTCCTTCTGCTCCTCGTTGGGTTCGACACTCTTACTTATCGAAAGGACTACGATAGATCCCCTATACTTGTGGGTCATCAAGCCTACGGGAAGAATCCTGAAATTAAAGGATGATAGAAATGAATGGAAGATTGAAAATAAAAATATTGAATCCTTGCAATGATTTCCTTCTAACACCTTTGACAAGAAAGAGATGAAGCTTCTTGACGAGATAACCGGGAAAACTTCGAACTCTCGAAAAGAGAAGGTGAAACACTTGGACCGAGAATTTATTCATCATGAATAAACTTCGGAAGAAGAAATTAAATCACCTCGATGGAACAAGCATAAGAATTATGATATGTTTATCCTTCATCAACTTAACTTGATGACAAGCAACAAATTTGGCATACCACTTATTCTTCCTTGAAAGATGGAAGAGATGGCACAAACTTGGGGAAATCTTCAACGAATCGGCAGGAATAATTTAAACATGAACGAAGATACTTCGAAGGGATGATGATACATGAGAAGGAAGTGTGCATGATCTGACTAGGATAAATCTTGAACGAAGTAGTGACTAGAATTGGGAGACGAACGAAGAAATATCGATTGAGAAGAATTTGGAGAACGGAAGCTAAAAGCTGAGAACGAAGAATTCTTAAGACATGAGAACAAGGAGGCCAAGAAGCTGAAAGATGAGAATGAAGATTTTTTTTAGATTATGGTCTTCGGAGAATCGAAACGAAAACAACTCGTGGAATGCTCCTTAAGAAATATCGCGAGAAGCCTTTGATCATGACCCATTCATAGCTCAAAGGAAATGAACTGAATGGCTTCACTTGGAGAATCACACAAGGAGAAAATGGCACAAGCTGAATCCCTGAATCTTCAAGAGAACGAACAAAGGTTTATAGGAAAACGCTTCTTCGGTATTCAAATGCTGAGAATGATGACGAGGAACACCACTATTAATTGTTAAGACACCCTAGTACGGTGAAGAATAGAAAGGTTGAGCCAAATATGAAAATAACTTGAAAGCAACCATGGAGAAGGCATCTGACTAATGAAATCCATTCTTATGTCAGACTTGGAAAAAGATTTGAGAAAAGTAATTTGAAAAGCTAGGTAAGATCCTGGGTAGAGCCCATGGGGTATGGGTTTTCCTTTTGAGTGGGCCCATAGAAATAAATGATTGGAAAGAGAGCTTGCACCTGGACGAATTGAAGACTTGATGAGGTGAGAACCTCGATATAACTTGAAAGAACGGAAACACGAATCTTCTATGATACCTTGTGCACTCCAGAAAAGAATAGAGATAGGTTAATGATCAAAAGAGGCTTGGATAAGAACTTCCAAAATGAAAAAGCATTTGAACAAAAGGAAGGGATATGATCAACACCGAAAGCTTGAATTTAGTCCACAAAAGTAGAAAAATCAGAACGAATAATGATGACTTGGGCTCCTGAATATCTTGACAAGGAATCACCGGATTGAAACATGGAACAAAAATGAAGTTGAAGCTTCACATGAATAAGAAGGACATATGACTTCTTTCAAAAAAGGGTGGGAGGGTGGAAAAATAAATATAACTTGGGATGGATGAAAGAACACCATTGAGAAAACAGAGAATTGATCTCGCCAATTTTGAAGCGGATAGAATTATTGTGACGCCCCCGATTCGATCATACACTAATCATACATGCAAACGTGTACGATCAAGATCAGGGACACACGGGAAGATATCACAACACAACTCTACAAATAAAATAAGTCATACAAGCATCATATTACAAGCCAGGGGCCTCGAGGGCTCGAATACAAGAGCTCGATTATACACGAGTCAGCGGAAGCAACAATATCTAAGTACAGACATAAGTTAAACAAGTTTTCCTTAAGAATGCTAGCACAAACTGGGATACAGATGGAAAGAGGCGCAGGCCTCCTGCCTGGGATCCTCCTAAACTACTCCCGGTTGTCATCAGCAGGCTGCAAATAGTAGTAGGCACCTCCCGAGTAGTAGTAGTTGTCATCGACAGTTGCGTCTGGCTCCTGGACTCCATCGTCTGGTCGTAGTAATCGAGTATAGGAAGGGGGAAAAGGGGGAGCAAAGCAACCGTGAGTACTCATCCAAAGTACTCGCAAGCAAGGAGCTACACTACATATGTATGCATTGGTATCAAATGGATTGAGGGTATCATATGTGGACTGAACTGCAGAATGCCGGAATAAGAGGGGGATAGCTAGTCCTTTCGAAGACTACGCGTCTGGTAACCTCCATCTTGCAGCAGAAGAAGAGAGTAGATAGTAAGTTCACCAAGTAGCATCGCATAGAATAATCCTAACCGATGATCCTCCCCTCGTCGCCCTGTGAGAGAGCGATCATTGGTTGTATCTGGCACTTGGAAGGGTGTGTTTTATTAAGTATCCGGTTCTAGTTGTCATAAGGTCAAGGTACAACTCCAAGTCATCCTGTTACCGAAGATCACGGCTATTCGAATAGATTAAGTTCCCTGAAGGGGTGCACCACATATCCCAACACGCTCGATCCCCTTTGTCCGGACACACTTTTCTGGGTCATGCCCGGCCTCGGAAGATCAACACGTCACAGCCCTACCTAGGCACAACAGAGAGGTCAGCACACTGGTCTAAATCCTATGGCGCAGGGGTCTGGGCCCATCGCCCATTGCACACCTGCACGTTGGGTACACGTCCGGAAGCAGAACTAGCCCCCTTAATACAAGAGCAGGCTTACGGTCCAATCTGGTGCGCGCCGCTCAGTCGCTGACGTCACGAAGGCTTTGGCTGATACCACGACGTCGAGTGCCCATAACTGTCCCCGTGTAGATGGTTAGTGTGTATAGGCTAGTGGCCAGACTCAGATCAAATACCAATATCTTGTTAAACGTGTTATCTTGAAATAACCGCGAACGCCGACCAGGGCCAGGCCCACCTCTCTCCTAGGTGGTCTGAACCTGCCCTGTCGCTTCGCCACAAAGATCCACACAGAGGGCTGTCGGGAAAGTATGTCCTTCCACCCCCAAATTCGTGAATCAACCGCGGGTACTCCTCGAGCCAACCCAACTTTAGTCATCACATGTATCATGTATAAAGTATATAGTATATACCCGTGATCACCTCCCAAGTGATCACGGCCCGATAGTATAGCCTGGCAGACAGACAAGAATGTAGGGCCACTGATGATAATCTAGCATCCTATACTAAGCATTTAGGATTGCAGGTAAGGTATCAACAGTTGTAGCAACAATGATAGGCTATGCATCAGAATAGGATTAACGGAAAGCAGTAACATGCTACACTACTCTAATGCAAGCATTATAGAGGAGAGTAGGCGATATCTGGTGATCAAGGGGGGGCTTGCCTGGTTGCTCTGGCATGAGAGAGGGGTCGTCAACACCGTAGTCGTACTGGGTAGCAGCGGCATCGGTCTCGGTGTCTAGCGAGAGAAGAGGGGGAAGAAACAATAAATAATAAGAAAACAGATGCATGGCAATGCATGACATGACAAGCAGCGGTGCTAGGGGTGCCCTAACGCGGTAAGAGGTGGTACCGGTGAAGGGGAAAAACATCCGAGAAAATATCACCGGTGTTTCGCGTTTTCGGACAAATGATCCGGAAGGGGAAAGTTGCGTGTTCGCTGTGCTAGGGATGCATGGCGGATGAACGGGCTGCGTATCCGGATTCTTCTTGTCGTTCTGAGCAACTTTCATGTTGAAAATAATTTAATCCGAGTTACGGATTAAAAGATATGATTTTCTAAAGATTTTATTAATTTCTAGAATTTAATTAATTATTTAATTTAACTCGAAATTGGATTTATGACATCAGCATGATGTCATGCTGATGTCAGCAGTCAACAGGGGTTGACTGGGTCAAACTGATGTGTGGGTCCAGTCGGACCCACCTATCATACTCTGTTAGGTTAATTAGGATTTAGTTAAACTAATTACTTTTTAATTAAACTAACAGGTTAATTAGATTAATTAATTAGGATTAACTAACTTAATTAATTAATAAATAAATTAATTAATTATTTTGATTACTAATTATTTATTTATTATATATATATATTTATTATTATTTTTTAATTATTTTTTTTGTAAATGTTCTGGGGCATGGGGGCCCACTGCCATAGGCCTAGGGGGGCGATGCGGGTTACGGGCGCGCGGGCGCTGGGTGCTAGCCCGTTTGGGCGCACGCCCAGGCTACCAGGCGGGCGTCGGCCACGGCGGGGCGCCGGAGCAGCACGGCGAGGGGGCGGGCACGCGCAGCGCAGGCGAGGCACGGACGGCAAGCAGCGTTGGGTGGGGCAGGGCCGCGGTGAGCAACTAGGTGGGGAGCAGAGCGTGTGGGCGTGCGCGGCGGGGTGTGCGAGCAGGGGATGGCGACCGCGAGCGCGGCCGGTGGCGGGCGACGAGCGGCGGCCGTCTGGTGCGCGCAGCGATACAAGGACAGGGGCGGGGCACAACGCAGCACGCAAGCGGGGCTGCTGCGGGGCGGCGCAAGCGGGTGCCGGCGGCTGACGAGCAGCGGGGCGGCAGAGGCCATGTGAGGCCGAGCCAGGGAAACAGCAGCGGCAGCGAGCGGAACGCGGGTGCGGGGTTGTGCGAGCGAGGAGAGTCCGAGGCGCAGGCGACGCGCGGGTGTGGTGGCGCGTCGAGCAGGGGAGGGAAGGAGAGGGGGGCTCACGGCATGGAGTAGGGTTCGGGGTAGCGGGTGTCGAGGTGGATGACGGGGACGTCCGGCAGAGAGGAGAAGCAGGCCGACGGGGAAGAGGCACCGGCGAGGTCCAGGCGGTCTCTGGCGTGGTGGCGGGCGACGGCGTTCTCCGAGGTGGCGAGCGGCGGCCTCCTCCTCGATCCCGATCCAATCGGGAAGAGGGGGAGATATTTTCATGGGGGGGAGTGGGGTGTCGCTGGCGGTCCGGGTCCTGGGTGAGTGGATAAGGGGAGTGGGCGGAGTGGCCGGTTTGGGCCTGCCCAGTTGGGCCGGTGGCCTGCTGGGTTTTCTCTTCTTTTTTCTCTTAGTTTGTTTTCTCTTTTGTATTTTCTTTCTTTTATTTATTTTCTATTCTGTTTTTATTTTATTTTAAATCATTTAGGCAATTTCTAAAAATGAGTTTGCTGCACTATAATTACCTATGCCATTTTTGGCACAGCCCGAACATTTTTGTTTTAACTTTTGAAAACTTTTATTATTTAACTTTATTTTTAAATTTGAATTTGACTCGGTTTTGAACTAACGGTAGATTAGCAATGGTAACCGTGGTGACGTGGCACCATTAGCGTGGATTTACTGTAGCTTGATTACCTGAGCGTTACAAAACTCCTCCACTACAAGAAATCTCGTCCCGAGATTTAGGAGGTAGAAGGAAACAGTGCGGGGTATTCATCACGTAAGAGATCCTCACGTTCCCAAGTGGCTTCATCTTCAGAATGGTGCGACCACTGGACTTTGAGGAACTTGATCGCCTTCTGATGTGTGCGACCACAAGGACCGGATGCTCTTTATAGGAGAGGTCCTGTTGCAATTCGAGCACTTCATGATCCACTGCTCGGATTGGATCCTTGAAGCAACGGCGGAGCTGTGACACGTGGAACACATCGTGAACCTGAGAAAGGTTCGGCGGAAGCTCCAGTTGATATGCCACTTATCCACGCCTTTCGAGAATAGTGAAGGGTCCGATATAGCAAGGAGCTAGCTTGCCCTTGATCCCAAAGCGGTGAGCACCCTTCATTGGTGTAACTCGAAGATAAGCCTTTTCGCCAGGTTGATAGACCATGTCTTGGTGATGACGGTCATACTCACTTTTCTGACGTGACTGAGCAGTCTTGAGATTCTCGCGAATAATGTGAGCTTGTTCTTCGGCCTGTTGGATAATATCCGGACCGAAGAGTGGATGTTCCCCAGTTTCTGACCAGTTCAGAGGGGTCCGACACTTTCGTCCATATAACACTTCGAAGGGGGACATCTTCAGACTAGCTTGATAGCTATTATTATAGGAGAACTCGGCATATGGAAGAGATTCCTCCCATTTCTTGTCGAAGGAAAGTACACAAGCTCGAAGCATGTATTCGAGAACTTGGTTGACACGTTCAACCCGACCTTGCGACTAAGGATGAAACGCCGTACTAAACGACAGATGAGTCCCCATAGCTTCTTGGAAACTTGCCCAAAATCTTGAAGTGAATAAGCTGCCACGGTCTGAACTTATAACCAGTGGAATACCGTGAAGTGAAACAATTCTGGACATGTAGAGATTGCAACCTGACTAGCAGTGATTGTTTCTTTGACCGCCAGAAAATGCGCAAGTTTAGAAAGCCGGTCAATGACGACAAGAATAGCATCATTACCTTTCTGCGATTTGGGAAATCCAGTGACGAAGTCCATTTCAACATGGTCCCGTTTCCATTCAGGAATAGAGATAGGTTGCAGAGTTCCAGCAGGCCTTTGATGTTCAGCTTTGATACGACAGCAAACGTCACACTCAGCAACATAACGAGCAATGTCCTGCTTCATATTAGACCACCAGAATCTCTGACGGATGTCCTGGTACATCTTTGTACTACCGGAATGAATAGACAAAGGCATATCATGAGCTTCTTTTGTAACCTTTTTAGTCTGATCCAGGTTTTTCCTCGAACGTGGTACCACTAGGCGGCCTTTGAAGTACAAGGCGCCATCATCGGCGATAGTGAAGAATGAGGGCTTTCCTTCTGCTTGAAGGCGTTTAATCTTATGGACTTCAGAGTCATAACCTTGAATAGTCTTTATACCATCTACGAGATCTGGTATGACAGCCAGGGTATTTAGAGAACCCTTAGTAACAACACGAAGATTCATCTTCTGAAACTCTGGGGGAGGGGGCGAGTGCTCCAAGAGGAACAATATGAAGGTTCAGCTTTCTAAATTCTTCGACCAGCGAGGGCTGAACTTTGTGAACCTGGAGGTGGTTGCAGTAAGACTTGCGGCTCAAGGCATCAGCCATTACATTAGCCTTGCCTGGGGTATAGGATATACCGACGTCAAAGTCTGCAACAGTCTCCATCCATCTCTGCTGACGGAGGTTCAGGTCTAGCTGAGTAAACAGATACTTCAGACTTTGATGGTCGGTGAAGATCTCGCAACGATTACTGAGAAGGTAATGTCGCCACTGTTTCAAAGCATGAATGACAGCAGCAAGCTCGAGGTCGTGAACTGGGTAGTTTTCTTCGTGAGGGCGCAGTTGACGAGAGGCATAAGCAATCACTCTGCGCTCTTGCATTAGGACACAGCCTAATCCTTGACGGGAAGCGTCACAGTAAATGACGAAGTCCTTCTTAGTATCAGGTGGAGCAAGCACTGGGGCAGAAGTCAACTTGTCTTTGAGCGCCTGGAAACTTTCCTGACACTTGTCTGTCCATTCGAACTTGACACCCTTATGCAACAGATTAGTCAGAGGCCTGGCAATCTTGGATAAGTTCTCGACAAATCGACGGCAATAGCTGGAGAGACCGAGAAAACTTCGGACTTGCTTGACATTCTTCGGAGGATTCCAATCGAGAATAGCCTGAACTCGTTCAGGGTTGATGGCAATACCATCCTTGGAGATGACATGCCCAAGATAGGTTACTTTGGGGAGCCAGAATTCACACTTGGAATACTTAGCATACAGTTGATGCTCTCGAAGCTTCTCCAGCACAAGACGAAGATGTTCAGCATGTTCTTTTTTGTTCTTGGAAAATACAAGGATATCATCCAGATAAACCACGACAAACTTGTCAAGGTAATCCATGAATATATAGTTCGTCAGACGAGAGAAGGTGGCGGGAGCATTCGTTAAGGCGAATGACATGACAGTGTATTAGTATGACCCATACCGAGTCACGAAGGCGGTTTTTGGGATATCCTCTTCACGAACACGGATCTGGTGGTAACCCAACCTCAAGTAGAGTTTGGAGAACATTGATGAACCAGCCAGTTGATCATAAAGATCATTAATCCAAGGAAGAGGGTATTTATTCTGAATGGTAGCTTGGTTTATAGGACGGTAGTCTTGGACTAATCGGTTCGTCCCATCCTTCTTCTTAACAAAGAGAGAAGGTGCTCCCCAAGGAGAGCAACTAGGGCGAATGAAACCTTTGACAAGTGATTTGCCGATTTCCTCCTTAAGCTCAATGAGTTCATGCGGCGGCATCTTGTAGGGTCGTTTGGCTATAGGGGTGGTGCCTGGTTTCAAGTCGATGATGAATTCGACAGCTCTAGCAGGGGTAATCCCTGGAAGTTCTTCCGGAAAGACATCTTGGAATTCACGAACAACGGGAATGTTTTCAATGCCCTCGAGTAGTGCAGCGTTCAACACATTCAAGGCATAAAGTCGTGCCTCGGCGTTTTGAACTAGATGAGCCTAGTAAGTAACTATTTCGTCAGAAGGATGTAGCAGATGGACGGTCTTAGTGGCGCAAACTATAGAAGCAGTATGCGCTTTCAACCAATCCATCCCCAGAATGAGGTCGATGTTAGACGACTTCAGGATAATGGGAGAGGCATAGAATTCCAGCCCTTCGATTTCCACGGGGACGTCGATGCCAACCATTGAGGTTTGACATTGTCCCACGGGGTTTTTTACCAATACCGAAGTGTTCATATCCTCACATTTAATGCCATGCTTGTATGCAAAATCTTCTGACATGAATGAATGTGATGCTCCTGAATCGAATAAAACAGATGCAGGTACTGAATTTACGAGGAGTGTACCCATCACAGTAGCAGGCTGGTCTTGAGCTTCATTAAGATCAACGTGGTTGGCATGAACACGACCATAAGACCTGGCATTGTTGTTGCGAGGCTGGTTGTTTCCACAGCCAGTTGCAGGAAGGGCCAGTTGATTCTGATTCTGATTGCAGTCTCTGGCACGGTCACCTGGCTGACCACACTTGTAGCAGAGACCAATATTTGGACTGGGAACAGGAGCTTGGGGTGGTGGAGCTGGAAGTCTTGGCTGCCTAGTTGGTGGGGGAGGCAGACGTGGTGCAGCATAGGACTGCCTTGGAGCAGGTGCAGTTGGCTGATACATGATGTTGGGAATCCATATCCTACGCTTCTGCGAGGACGGGTCCGAAGATGAGCCTATGTCACGGTTGCGCCTGTGAGAGCTCTGGTGTTCCTGCAGACCAGTTTCAACATTGATGGCATTGTTCACCAAGGTGGCGAAATCGGCAAAGTCGTGCACTAGAAGTGCGAGCTTGATATCAGCTTGAAGGCCATCACAGAACTTCTCCTGTCTGCGTGCATCAGTTGCAATGTCTTCTTTAGCATAGCGGGACAAGTCCAGAAACTCCCGTTGATAAGCTTCCACAGTTTTGTTGCCTTGGGTGAGACTGCGGAACTTGCGCTTCTTACGGTCCATGACTCCCTGAGGAATGAAGCGAGCACGGAAAGCAGCTTGGAAGTCTGGCCAGGTGATGATTGTTCCAACCGGCAGAGTACGCCTGTGGCTGTCCCACCATTGAGCAGCGGGTCCTTTCAGGAAGAAGGAAGCAAAGGTGACATAGCTGGAAGGGGCTACATCAGCAGACTCCATCTCGTAGGTGATGTCACGGAGCCAGTCATCAGCATCCAGAGGCTGAGTTGAGCTACGATACACAGTTGGGTTGAGGCGCATGAAATCCTGCAGAGTCACTTGGGCTGGCTGCTGGTTCATATTGGGGAGAGGAAACTGAGCCATCATATTTTCCATGAATTGGCGGTTCAGCTCTAACTGTTGGATCATACCAGCCATGTACTCAGGCGGTGGTGGGGCATGGCCACCACGACCATGGCCACCTGGTCTAACCATCCTGCCAATATATAACAGGGGTAGTTCAGCATTGAGAATTCGCAAGGGCAAAAATCATTCATGATGAAACATGCATAATGAAAGGAACACGATAGATGCTACATAGTAGTTGGCATATCTTACAAAAGAGATCATGCATAGAGTTCGGTACACAGAGTTCAATACACAAACTAAGAACATCATAGGCGGCAGGCAGGCTCGTGGTGAATGCATCTAACACTAACAAGCAAGCCTACATCAGTCCCAGGAGGAACTGTGGAGGTAGATGTAGCCTGACAACTGGTAGTAACACGAAGGGAAGACCTCCACGCGAGTAGCCTGGGGTCCGCGGATACTCTGGTGCGGAACCCGATGCGCAGGTGGCAGGAGAGGACCAAGTGCGGGAGAGTAGCCTCCCACATTTGGCCAGCCGACGCCCTGGGGCATCACGGTCCTGGAAGGGTAGATCGCAGAATGCGACAGATCACCAGATCGGACAAAGAGGTGCAACAGCGTCAGAGCACGGTACAGGTGCCGACGGGTGGTGTACAACTCGTGGCGAAGAGCTCGGTTAGCTCTATCCAGCCCATCAGCATGCAGAACCAGGTTCTGATGGTAGAAGGGCTCTCGGGTGACGGTGGAGTAGGCAGCAGTGTAGTATCCCTCCGCACCAACATTGGATGCGATAGCAATGTGCCTGAAGGGGGAGGTGTCCAACTCCTGATACTCTCCACGAAGACGTGTCAGAGCAGCATAAGCAGCATCGTGGACCTCCATGTCGACAGTCACTCCAACACCATGAGCAGTGTGCAACACGGTAGTGGAGTCATACTCCCGAGAGTAGAGGTGGACGATGGCACGGTACTGCTCCTGGTTGAAGTCCTGGTACTCCTCATAGAAGGTGTACTCAGGGTGCCAGCGATAACCCAGATAGATCATCATCACAACCAACACAGCAGGTGATCTTGAGGCACCAATGGCCGTCGTGTGGCGCATGACCTGTCTCGTGGGTTCCATCTGAAAACAAAGATGTTTTAGAGGAGTCAACTGACAGTGTGGACAATGTTCAATATACTACTCTAAATAATAGCTAGGGCTTATCCAACTTTGGGGTGAACGTGGTCACGGGATCCTAATGTTAAAGTTAGTAAAATCGTTTAACCCAAGTAGAAGAGAGTTCAGAGTCCCAGAGTAAGGATCGAGGAGTAAAAGATCCTAAATTACCACCCAGATGGCGACGTGGGCCTGTAAGGCACACAGCCATGTTAGTAAAAGTTTTTGTAATGTCTAGACTCGACTTCGGCCAAGGGGTGTGGAAGGGGGATTCCTACAGGCAGTCAGCTATGATACCAACTTGTGACGCCCCCGATTCGATCATACACTAATCATACATGCAAACGTGTACGATCAAGATCAGGGACACACGGGAAGATATCACAACACAACTCTACAAATAAAATAAGTCATACAAGCATCATATTACAAGCCAGGGGCCTCGAGGGCTCGAATACAAGAGCTCGATTATACACGAGTCAGCGGAAGCAACAATATCTAAGTACAGACATAAGTTAAACAAGTTTTCCTTAAGAATGCTAGCACAAACTGGGATACAGATGGAAAGAGGCGCAGGCCTCCTGCCTGGGATCCTCCTAAACTACTCCCGGTTGTCATCAGCAGGCTGCAAATAGTAGTAGGCACCTCCCGAGTAGTAGTAGTTGTCATCGACAGTTGCGTCTGGCTCCTGGACTCCATCGTCTGGTCGTAGTAATCGAGTATAGGAAGGGGGAAAAGGGGGAGCAAAGCAACCGTGAGTACTCATCCAAAGTACTCGCAAGCAAGGAGCTACACTACATATGTATGCATTGGTATCAAATGGATTGAGGGTATCATATGTGGACTGAACTGCAGAATGCCGGAATAAGAGGGGGATAGCTAGTCCTTTCGAAGACTACGCTTCTGGTAACCTCCATCTTGCAGCAGAAGAAGAGAGTAGATAGTAAGTTCACCAAGTAGCATTGCATAGCGTAATCCTAACCGATGATCCTCCCCTCGTCGCCCTGTGAGAGAGCGGTCATCAGTTGTATCTGGCACTTGGAAGGGTGTGTTTTATTAAGTATCCGGTTCTAGTTGTCATAAGGTCAAGGTACAACTCCAAGTCGTCCTATTACCGAAGATCACGGCTATTCGAATAGATTAACTTCCCTGCAGGGGTGCACCACATTTCCCAACACGCTCGATCCCCTTTGTCCAGACATACTTTTCTGGGTCATGCCCGGCCTCGGAAGATCAACACGTCACAGCCCTACCTAGGCACAACACAGAGGTCAGCACGCCAGTCTAAATCCTATGGCGCAGGCGTCTGGGCCCATTCCCCATTGCACACCTGCATGTTGCGTACGCGGCCAGAAGCAGAACTAGCCCCCTTAATACAAGAGCAGGCTTACGGTCCAATTCGGCGTGCGCCGCTCAGTCGCTGACGTCACGAAGGCTTCGGCTGCTACCATGATGTCGAGTGCCCATAACTATCCCCGCGTAGATGTTTAGTGCGTATAGGCCAGTGGCCAGACTCAGATCAAATACCAAGATCTCGTTAAACGTGTTATCTTGAAATAACCGCAAACGCCGAGCAGGGCCAGGCCCACCTCTCTCCTAGGTGGTCTCAACCTGCCCTGTCGCTTCGCCACAAAGATCCACACAAAGGGCTGTCGAGAAAGTATGTCCTTCTAGCCCCCAATTCGTGAATCAACCGCGGGTACTCCTCGAGGACTTTAGTCATCACATGTATCATGTATAAAGTATATAGTATATACCCGTAATCACCTCCCAAGTGATCACGGCCCGATAGTATAGCATGGTAGACAGACAAGAATGTAGGGCCACTGATGATAATCTAGAATCCTATACTAAGCATTTAGGATTGCAGGTAAGGTATCAACAGTTGTAGCAACAATGATAGGCTATGCATCAGGATAGGATTAACGAAAAGCAGTAACATGCTACACTACTCTAATGCAAGCAGTATAGAGGAGAGTAGGCGATATCTGATGATCAAGGGGGGGGGGCTTGCCTGGTTGCTCTGGCAAGAGAGAGGATCGTCAACACCGTAGTCGTACTGGGTAGCAGCGGCGTTGGTCTCGGTGTCTAGCGAGAGAAGAGGGGGGAAGAAACAATAAATATTAAGCAAACAGATGCATAGCGATGCATGACATGACAAGCAGCGGTGATAGGGGTGCCCTAACGCGGTAAGAGGTGGTACCGGTGAAGGGGGAAAACATCCAGGAAAATATCCCCGGTGTTTCGCGTTTTTAGACAAATGAACCCGAAGGGGAAAGTTGCGTGTTGGCTATGCTAGGGATGTGTGGCGGACGAACGGGCTGCGAATCCGGATTTGTCTTGTCGTTTTGAGCAACTTTAATGTTGAAAATAATTTAATCCGAGTTACGGATTAAAAGATATGATTTTTTAAAGATTTTATTAATTTCTGGAATTTAATTAATTATTTAATTTAATTCGAAATTGGATTTATGACATCAGCCCGTTCGTTAGGGGTTGCTGGGTCAAACTGACGCGTGGGTCCAGTGGGACCCACCTGTCATACTCTGTTAGGTTAATTAGGGTTTAGTTAAACTAATTACTTTTTAATTAAACTAACGGATTAATTAGATTAATTAATTAGGATTAATTAACTTAATTAATTTAGTTAGTTAGTTAATTAATTATTTTTACTACTAATTATTTATTTATTATATGTATTTATTTATTTATTATTATTATTTTAATTCTTTTTTTTTGTAAACATTCTGGAGCATGGGGCCCACTGTCATAGGCCCAGGGGGCGATGCGGCTTACAGGCGCGCGGGCGCTAGCCCGTTTGGCCGCACGCCCAGGCTACCAGGGGGGCGTCGGCCACGGCGGGGCGCCGAAGCAGCACGGCGAGGGGGCGGGCACGCGCAGCGCAGGCGAGGCGCGGACGACAAGCAGCGTTGGGTGGGGCGGGCCCGCGGTGAGCAGCTAGGTGGGGAGGAGAGCGTGTGGGCATGCGTGGCGGGGTTTGCGAGCAGGGGATGGTGACCGTGAGCGCGGCCGGTGGCGGGCGACGAGCGGCGGGCGACGAGCGGCGGCCGCCGGGTGCGCGCGACGATGCAGGGACAAGGGCGGGGCGCGGCGCAGCACGCGAGGAGGGGGCTACGTGGTGGCGCGAGCGGGCGCCGGCGGCTGACGAGCAGCAGGGCGGCAGAGGCCATGCGAGGCCGAGCCAGGGAAGCGGCAGCGGCAGCGAGCGGAACGCGGGTGTGGAGCTGCGCGAGCGAGGGGGGTCCGGGGCGCAAGCGACGCGCGGGTGCTGGGCGCACGAGCTCGCACGGTGGCGGGTCGAGCAGGGGAGGGAAGGAGAGGGGGGCTCACGGCGCGGAGTAGGGTTCGGGGCAGCGGGTATCGAGGTGGATAACGGGGACGACCGGCGGATAGGAGAAGCAGGCCGGCGGGGAAGAGGCGCCAGCGAGGTCCAGGCGGGCTCTGGCGTGGTGCCGGGCGACGGCGTTCTTCGAGGTGGCGAGCGGCGCCTCCTCCTCGATCCCGATCCAATCGGGGAGAGAGGGAGCTATTTTCGCGGGGGAGTGGGGTGTCGGTGGCGGTCCGGGTCCTAAGGGAGTGGATAAGGGGAGTGGGGGGGGGGAGTGGCCGGCTGGGCCGGTTTGGGCCTGCCCAGTTGGGCCGGTGGCCTGCTGGGTTTTCTCTCTTTTTTCCTATTAGTTTGTTTTCTTTTTTGTATTTTCTTTGTTTTATTTATTTTCTATTATGTTTTATTTTATTTTAAATCATTTAGGCAATTTCTAAAAATGATTTTGCTGCACTATAATTACCTATGCCATTTTTGGCACAGCCCGGACATTTTTGTTTTAACTTTTGAAAACTTTTATTATTTAACTATATTTTATATTTGAATTTGACTCGGTTTTGAACTAACTATAGATTAGCAACGGTAACCATGATGACGTGGCACCATTAGCGTGGATTTACTGTAGCTTGATTACCCGAGCGTTACAATTATCTTGAAGAAAAGAACACTAGACGGAAAATAATTGCCATGAAAATTTTGATTGATCAAAAGGATTAGCACTCCTATAGAAATATGAGAACACCATTTAGAAAAGGTATGGAATCAACACTTGACACCGAAGCAACTTGAATACCATAACAAAGGACCTAGGTGCTACTTGAATTCCCACCTATGAGCTTCGGCACTCTGGTTATACAAACCTAGCATAATTAATACAAGGACCAACATTAAATAAGAGAAACCTAATAACACGCTACAACTCTCAATGTGTGAACACCCATCATCATTTAACCAGCTTCGCAAACTTGTCTACCTCAAACACTCAAAATTGCAACGACACTAGAGCTTATCGAAACTAGTATAGAAGCAATTTAAAACATCCGCGTCCTCAGGTAGTGGAGCAACATTGATAATACTGCCACACAATGAACCATAACATAAGTATCTTTTGGTGATCAACTCCCCAAGACCTTGCCCAGTTAGACATGAGGCAACCAAAAAAACCCGCCGTCCAGCCAATATCACAACAATTCCCAAAACCTGCGTGATCCTAAAAACTTTAAAGGGGATAAAGAATAGAATCAAAACACTTACGTCACACTTCCTCACCAAAGTGATGATGGGGAAAGGAGTAAAAACAATTTCTACTCTTCGAAACTGCCTAGTAGTTACCAATATAGTTTTTTATAGACTCAACAACGTACAATACCATGCTATTTGCACAGAAGTTATCAGGGGTACGTTTGTCAACAACTTTTATCACGGCGTAAGTTACTGTGATATTTGTATGTGAGTTATCAGTTTTGCTGTGCGTATATTACGAAGCTATTTACACAAAAATTGTTGATGGGAGGGGGGGGGTATGTTTTTCAACAACTTTTATCCTGGGATCAGAAGTTACGAAGGTGTTTGTACATGAGTTAGTAGCTCTGTTGTGATATATTATCATGCTATTTACAAAGAACTTACCGGGTATGCATTTTCAACCACTTTTATGCCCGGGTCAAAAGTTGTCGTGGTGATTGTACGTGAGATATCAACTTTGTTGCATGATATAATCATGCTATTTACACATAAATTGCCAGGTATGTATTTTTAACAACTTTTATGCCCGGGTCAAAAGTGATCGCGGTGTTTGTAGGTGAGTTATCAACTATGTTATGGGGATATTACCAAGGTTTTTACGCAGAAGTTATCGTGGTATATTTTTTAACAGAAGTTACTTCTTGCATTTACATACTAATTACACACTAATGGAAGGCACATGCTTTGCACGTGTGCATTCATAATTACAATTTTCACACAAACAAGAAGATTTAAAAAAATGAAGCACTTTTCATATGGAGTTTTAGCACAACCTCTTGCAAAGTTCCAATGTTCATGAAAATATTAATTTTCTTATGTTTTCAAAACATGTAAAGAGTAATGTTGGTTAACACTTACTTGACAAACTTGTTGTTGATATCCTCAAAGTGGTAAATCACACCATGGGGTCAAAGTAATTATCTCCATGCATTCTACATCACTTGAACGTAGATAGAATTAATGCACTCTATATCATGCATATCCAACATTTTTTGCGAAAACGATAGGTAGGTATCATATAATACATGTATATGCATTGTAGCATTGTAACATTCATGCAATAAATGTGAGAATAGCCATTCCGCTTGACCTTTTGTTTTTATTTGAGGGTTGACTGCTCGACCTTCTACGTCCTGCCTTACCGCCTAGGCTAAAATATGGTTTTGGGCTGACAATCGGGGCATTTCCTATTTAATGCTTCAGGCGCTGGTTATAGGCTATATGGCAAACTGGCACACACCCCTTCCCACGCGCTGGGCCAGCCCTTTTCACCTTTTTTTTTTAAAATGATGCGCGGGGAGACTCAAACTCGCAGCCTCCAGCTTACTTGTCACTCACAATAACCAACAGGACAATGTGCAAGTTGTGATAATGTTTTTTACTCTTTTCATTTATAATTACTTTAGCCGTTTTTTTTTGTTTTGGATTTTTTCTAAACCTTTTGTTTTTTCCGTTTCCTTTCTATCATCCTTTTTTCTGTTTCTTTTTGAATTTTTTTAAAAAGCACTAACTTTTTAAATTATGATGAATTTGATTTTCAAATTGATGAACCTTTTCAAATTTTGACGCACTTTTTTCAAATCCGATGAATTTTTTCAAATTCATTGAACTCTTTTCCCAAGTTGATGATTTTTTTTTCAAATCTGATGAATATTTTCAAATTAGATGAACTTTTTTTCAAAATCGATGAACTTTTATTTCCAATTTTTGGCAATTTTTTAGAATTGATGAAAAGTTTCAAAATTGATGAGCTTTTTTCAAAATAGATAAGCATTTTTATAAATTTTTATACAAGCTTCAATTTTCATATGCGCAGAATAGAAGGCCCCGATAATTGGCTATACGCATATGAACCTTGAAGCTTGCCAATGGGCCAATTGTATGGCGCCCAAGTCAAAAACGCCAACATTCCCTACCTCTGGCTGTCAAGCGGAGTTCCCTAAAAAAAGAACTTAATCGAGCGGAGCGCCACCACAAAAGTGCTGCTTCTCCCGTGTTTGCACGCCGACTAGTCGAACGCCGACCAAGCCGAAAGTACATTTCTGCACCCAGGAGCAAATGCTCCTGGTGTGAACAGTAAAATCAAAAAAATAGAAAAAAATTCAAAAAAATCAGAAATTTTTTTGTGACATACTTTCACAAATGTTTGTTGTGCATGCAAAATTTCATCATGAAATCACATTGGTGGAAGTCGTGCCAAAAAAAACAAAATCAGAGCTTCAAAATGCTTTTGTAAGTAACATTTTCAGAGCATCGATTTTGTTTATTTTACCACGCCTTCTACCAATGTGATTTTGCGATGAAATTTTGCATGCACAACAAACATTTGTGAAAGTATGCCACAAAAAAATTCAGAATTGTTTGAATTATTTTTGATTTTTTTCTGAATTTACTGTTCACACCAGGAGCAAATGCTCCTGGGTGTAGAAACTCCACATCCCGACCAAGCGCCATGAGCGGCGCAATGCATGACCTGGCCATCCGGCAATCATGCTCGCCTCACCCATTCATCATCATCAGGAATGACGGCGCCCGAATCCAGCAACCACAACCGCACACAACACACGCCATCATGCGGCACACTCCACGCCTCCACGACACCGACGCGTTGACGCAGGAGATACATGTGAAGCATGGAGGCTACCGTGGATTGTGGAGTTCCCTAGAAGAGTCTACTAGTTTTCAGGTTGGGCGAGACCACTTGGGTGGCGAATTCGAGTGACACGTGCTGTTCGATTTGATAGTTGATGGCTACAAATGAATCCATTTGAGAAGTGGTGGGTAAAACAAGAGAGAAGAAGGAAAAAAATCAAATATTCGAAAAAATCATGTACTCTTCCATTTTAAATAGCATACCAAATATTCCCTCCGTTCTCAAATATAAGTCTTTCTAGATATTCCACCAAGTGACTACATACGAAGCAAAATGAGTGAATCTACACTCTAAATTATGTCTATATATATCCGTATGTTATATTTCATTTGAAATGTCTAAAAAGACTTATACTATTTAGAAACGGAGGGAGTGTTATGTTATCAGGATATTTACACATAAGTTAGCATGCAAATGTATTAAGTAAGTCACTAGCATCACCGATCCAGTTCGAGACTATGTGACAATTTGAGCATATGTTGGAGGATTTTGCTACATCCCTGGCTTCTGGTAATGCACTAGGCTAGCCTCATCTTGAAAGAAACTTGAAATGGGGATTGCCTAAACCCCTAACATTAAAGGAATTCACTAGGTTCACCTAAAATATTTTCAGTAAATCCCAATGGCTTTCAAAAATGTCATCATTTATGGGAAATGCTGTAAACAGTAACCAGAGGTGATGCACATTTTTCCATGACATATTTGGGCTCTGAATTAAATCATACTCTATTTGCATTTGGGCATTTAAATGCTATAAAATATTAAAAATGCTCAAATAATCATAAACTAAAATGCTTACTGTTGGATATATTCTAAAAAGTAACCATGAAGTTTCATGATTTTTGGAAATGCCTTAGCATTTTAATTAAGTCAAAACTATTGCAGAAAAAATAGAAAAACAGAAATAAAGAGAGAGAGAGAGAGAGAGTTACCAGGCCTAACCTGGCAGCCCACTTACCTGTGCAGCCCAGCCGGCCCATCTGGCCATGCCAGTCGTCCTCCTCCTTGCGCCAGAAGGACGAGGGCGTGTGGCCGCCGTGGGCGCACACGCACTGCGCCACCTCCTGCTTCCCACCGCTGCCCCGATGCGCCTGGAGACGCCACGCCATCCCCGCAGAGTCCCCTCGAGCACTCCTCGCCCTCTCTCCCCTTCCCTGTCTCTCTCACGCGCCTCCACCGAGCGCGTCGTTGACGCTGACCGCCGTACGCGCAACCACAACCATTCCATCGCCTCCTCGTGCTGTCCCCTACGTCCGCCACGACACCTTGAAGCTCCCCCTCAACGCGAGCATCGCCATACGCCCTGTCGCCTCGCCATCGACCCGTCGTCTCCGCACACGGCCGTGCATCACCGCCGTCAAATCCGTCGCCGTCCGTGCCTCCACGAGCTCACCGAGAAGCTCTTCGTGACCGCGGTGAGCCCCCAGTCATTTCCTCCCTATCCCTGCCCCCTTTTGGTCGCCGTAGCCGTCGCCCCCTTGCTTACCGTAGCCGTCGCCGCACCGGCTCGTCGCCGGCGAAGCCCTGGTGACCAAATGGCCCCACGCATGCGTCCGTTGCACTCGCAACGACCCGTGGAGCAACGCTAGCGCGACGGCCAGCTCGTTTGCAAGCCGCAGCGCTAACCTCGCACCCACCCGAGCTCCGATCGCCACCTCGCTCGCCCCCGTTGCTGATTCCGACCACCCCAGCACCTCCCGCTGCTACCAAACGACGCGCCTCGCCATCCGTAGAACCCAGCCACGCGAGCTCTCGTCTCCGGAGATGGCAGGACGAGTGTCGGTGTCAAAACCGGCGTATCTCAGGTAGGGGGTCCCGAACTGTGCGTCTAGGCGGATGGTAACATGAGACAAGGGACACAATGTTTTACCCAGGTTCGGGCCCTCTTGATGGAGGTAAAACCCTACATCCTGCTCGATTAATATTGATGATATGGGTAGTACAAGAGTAGATTTACCATGAGATCAAGGAGGCTAAACCCTAGAAGCTAGCCTATGGTATGATTGTTATATGATGAAGTTGTCCTACGGACTAAAACCCTCCGGTTTATATAGACACCGGAGAGGGTTAGGGTTACACAAAGTCGGTTACAATGGTAGGAGATCTTCAATATCCGCATCGCCAAGCTTGCCTTCCATGCCAAGGAAAGTCCCATCCGGACACGGGACGAAGTCTTCAATCTTGTATCTTCATAGTCCTGGAGTCCGGCTGAAGGTATAGTCCGGCTACCCGAACACCCCCTAATCCAGGACTCCCTGAGTAGCCCCTGAACCAGGCTTCAATGATGACGAGTCCGGCGCGCAGATTGTCTTCGGCATTGCAAGGCGGGTTCCTCCTCCAAATTCTTCATAAAAGTTTGTAAACACCAAGAGTAGTGTCCGGCTCTGCAAAATAAGTTTCCACGTATTGCCATAGAGAGAATAATATTAACACAAATCTAATCTACCGACGTATTCCGCAGCGTGACATCACACTACGGCCAAGCCTTTATTCGAATCGTTTTCACTTCTCCACCTCAGCGTGTTTTGCGAGGCGGTTTCCTTGGCACGTCTTGTCAAAGCAGAGATCGTGTCCCCTTTACTTACGGGATTCTCATCAATACGGACGTGGGTAACCCAATCGTGCCCGTTAGCATGTCTTCTCGATTAAAGGCGAGTCCCAAACGGTTACGAGGAGGGCTCCTGGTATTCAACCTCTTATAAAGAGACCAAGGCCTTACTCCTTTTCTCCAATCTCAAAACAAGTCCGCCCGTCGCCTTGAGTTCCAACACCCTAGGCTCGAGATTCCAGGCGCTTCGGACCTTCGTCAATGTCCGGTTCCGACCTTCAAGGCCGATGGATGCCCTCCTCCGTCATGGAGGAGGACATGCTAAAGTTGAGAGGGGCTAAGTTCTTGACCGCTGAAATTTCGCATAGGTTGCCTGCTCAAAGGCAGGCTATTCCCAGTCCCCAACCGGCGAGAGCGTGGTGTTCATGTCTCACTTCCTTCGGGGGTTAGGCTTCCTGATGGATCCCTTCGTGAGGGGGCTGATGTTCTGTTATGGGCTGGAATTCCATGACTTAGCTCCGGAGTCCATCCTCCATATTTCCTCATTCATCGTTGTGTGCGAAGCGTTCCTCCGTGTTACTCCTCACTTCGGATTATGGCTCAAGACTTTTGGAGTGGATCCAAAGATGATCGAGGGACGGCACGCAGAGTGCGGAGGCGCTGTCATAAGTAAGAATGCCGATGCTCCATGGCCCGAGGGCTTCTTTCAAGAGGAGCTCGGTTTGTGGCAACGAGAGTGGTTCTATATCACCGCTCCCAGGAGCGCCAAGTGGGTGGCGCCTCCTGCCTTTCGCTCGGGTCCCCCACCACGACTAGCGTCATGGGTCAACAAAGGATTAGATTGGGGGTTATCCAAAGATGTGCCCTTGTTGCAGGGCCGCATTAGGGATCTCTTAGAAAGAGACCTCAACCTGGTCAAGGTGACGCAGGTCATGCTGATTCGCCGAACACTGCCCGGCAAACGTCGCTCCCTTCGTCTGTGGGAGTTTAATCCAGAGGGCCCACGAGCTCTCCAGCATTTTATGGGTGCAACGCCCGTGGAGATGTATAAAATGTTCTTCGGATCACAAGCGATGTGCCCGGATTTGACCGAGGACGCAGGTTTAAGCTGCAATCGCCCGGATACTCAAGTAAGTAGCCTTGTGCCCGGACTCGCTACCCGTAAGATTATCATAAACTCGCGCCCTAAAAGAGCTGTCCTTTTAAACAGGAGTGGATAGCGAAGGCAAAACTGATCAGGTGTCCGGCTCCCCTTCCTGAGACCAGGCCGAATCCCGTGCTAGTCAGGATCTTGAAGATTGTGCCTTTGGAGGGAAGTGAGGGGGAGGACAAGGAAACTATGGCCTCCTCGAAGGAGGCTGCTCCGAAGGGAGGACCCGACAATTTCTCTCCTAAGGGGAAGAAGAGGGCCGCCTCTGACGACCCGAAGACCATGGCCTCAAAGCGGGGGGGAAAGTCCTCGTCAGAGGGTCCGACGCCGGGGAGATCCTCGGCCGAACTATGCCCTCAAAGGGATCAGCCCTCCAGCGAGCCGTAAGTAGAGAGAGATTTCCCTTTAGAGAGATGAGAGAAATCCTTGCTTTTTATCTGAGAAGATTAACCGAAATTTTACTTTGTAACTCGGACCTCAGCCCTTCTCAGCAGAGCTCGTCTTCTGGGGATCTTCTTCCGGAGATGATGGAGAGTGGAACGCCTCCCCCTGCCGTACCGCCTGGTGAGGCGGGCGACCCTGAGGTGTCGTCGCGAAGGGTTTCTCCGAATCCGGCAGGGCTGGAAGGTAGCCATATGCCCCCCCCCCAAGGTTCTCCGCGTCCGGCCTTCGATGGAGGTCATAGGGCGAGTCTGGCACCATCCGATGCACGGTTGGTGGAGCTGATGATTCTGCTGGGGCGAGCTTCTATCTCAGAAGAGCATCGTGCATTGATGGGTACGGTGATTGGAAGGATTTCATCCGCGGAAAGCGGATTGCATGAGGCCGTCAGAAGTTTGCTGATGGGTTTTGAGGTACATTTGATAATGTACTTCTTTGTCAGTTGCGCATAAACAAGATGCACCCTGTGTAGATAGTAGCCCCTGAGACTCTATGCGTTGTCAAAATTGACGGCGCGCAGAGGATCATAATCCCAGGTCTAAAATGTCGCCTTTCTATACAGGTGGCGAAGTGTCCGGAATCGAGCCAAACTGATGATTTTATCGAACTAAAGCGGCAACTTGACGTGGCAGATGCCGACATCGCGCTCGTCAACGAGCGGCTTGATGAGGCTCAAGGTATGCAATTCCTCGGGCGGCATCTGGTAAGAGGAGCTTTATGCCAGTATCTTACAATGTGTGTGCTTGACGCAGATGGTGCGGCCGCCGTGGAGAGTCTTCGGGCGGAACTTGCCCGAGCTAAGGAACAAGCTAGGAAAAGTGATGCGGCTGCCGAGAAGGCCCTTGAAGAGCTGAGAGCCGAACAGGCTGCTCACTGCCGAAGCAAGAAGGAGATGGCCGAGATGGCCGTGAAGTTAAAAAGCGCTACTGACCGTTGCAAGCTTCTTGAGAAAGATGACCGGGCGAGACAGATGGATTTAGAGAAGGCCGTTGCTGATGCCAAGGATGCTCGCTCTGCGATGAGAGCTGCGAAGGAGGAGCTGCGTCAGGCCGGACGGATTGCGGCTGGAAAGCCCTTTATGCTGCGGAGGAAGTTTTGCGATCCGAAGTTTGCTCCGTTGGACCAGATGTGGAGTGTGGAGGACACCTATCTGGATTTGACAGCAAGTGCTGCTGATGCGACCAAACACTTTCGATATCAAGAAGATCGCGAAGTGGAAAGGCTTTTCTGGTCGCAGTTCCACAATCCAGAGCGTCCACTGATAGTGGACGATCGTCTGGCTCAATGGGCCGAACTGAATAGATTGTCCGGACTCGCCATGAAGTACGTCATGGGTCATCTGTGGCCGGGGAGATCGGAGCCGAAGAGTTATTTCAGCTTGGTGCAGCAATTCCTTGGCGCGGTGCCACGTATCAATGCGATGAAGAGGTCAGCATGCATAGAGGGCGCACGGATGGCTCTTGCCCGTGTCAAGACATACTGGGCGGAGATGGAGACCACCGTTGTTGCGTCCCGAGATTCAGACCAAAGCCGAGTACCCTCCGAGCACTATTTTCAGGAAGTCCTTGAAGGCGCTCGTGTAATAGAGACGCAGTGCTCGAAGGATGCTATGTTCTGATAGGATATGTAATTATAAAGCAATATTTTGATGAATTGTAGTAGCCTTTTATACTTGTGCCTTCAAGTTTTTGGAACACCTCCTGTGTGGCCGTTTTAAGATATATATATACAAAATCTGAAAGATGGCAGTCGTTGGCTTCAGCCCCCATGCACATAGTGCGGGGGTGCTCGCAGAAGGCGCATTTTCACACTTAATCCAACGTCTTGGTCCTACAAAGGAGGTGATAGCGCAGCGAGCTAGGCAACTGGACTATAATGCTTTAACACTTTCACTTAGCCATAGGAGCTTGACAATGGGACTATTTAGGTAGCCCCTGGTGGCGACTGCGCTCGCCCGAATTCGGGGTGCGTGTGTGCCTGGCCGGGAAACGGCCCTTCGTTAATGCGGAGGAATCCTACAGATTCCGGAGAGTCCTTGAGTGGTTGACCAGTCTCACGCCATATCATGACAGTCAGTTTTCGGCTTTCTCTACTGAGGTGCTCACCTGGCCGAACCAGGGCACAATCGTAGTAGTTCTCCTGGTGCCGCCTTAGCCGATAGAGCAGAATGTAAGGCGGCCGAACACAGGAGCCAGGCAACCCAACATTTGACCAAAATCATGACTCGGAGCTGATGCATATAAGGCCAAACTCACGACGCCAAACACTCCCTAAGGTATTCGGTCTTTATGAGAGCGGGCGAGATAACGCTCTGAGGTATAAGCCCCTAGTGTCTAGGTACGCGCAAGAATTCTGACGTGGCCACATGCCAAGACGCCAGCCTCGTCCTTGGTCATAGAACCAGGGGATGTGTATCAACAAGAGACAGTAAAAAAGGTTTACGCAGGGTCTTAATCTGAAAAGAATCCTTGGAACGGGTCCCTACTGCACGTCTGCGCCTGTGTCTCCGTTATGCCGTATCCTGAACGGGCGCAGCACGACGTTCATCTGTAAGAAAGAGAGCAACTAAGTTGAAAAAGGGGCGTGCCAAACAAAATTTATATGAAATAAACAAAGTGTAAAGTAAAATATGGAAAATTGAGCTTTATTGTCTCTTATTTTATACGTGTGAAGCCCCTAGTGTAGGGGTATATGGCCACTAAGCCTTTATCAATGATACTTTTGTGCCGGACTCGTCTATCCGTGTCCGTGGTCTTTAATGACCTGTTCCGATGTTCTAGCTGGTGAATCCATTGTATTGTGGGGCTTGTTAAAGCGGCCGCACAATCCTCCGCTTGGGGGAGGCACCCTCACTGCTTCCCCTTTAAGGAGATGATGCCGCGTGGACCGGGCATTAAAGCGGGCGAAAGCTTCGCGTCCCAGTAGTGCTTGATAGCGACTTGAGAATGGGACGATGTGGAAAGTCAGCTTTTCGCGACGGAAGTTATCGGCAGAGCCAAAAATAACTTCGAGCTGGAGAAAACCCATGCAATGGGTGTCCGGACCTGGCGTTACTCCTTGAACGGAGGTTTTGCTGTGGCGAATTCTTTTTGGGTCGATCCCCATGTGGCGGATTGAGTCCTGATATATCAGGTTGAGTCTGCTGCCACCGTCCATAAGGACATTTGAAAACTGGAGTCCGCCAATTATTGGATCGAGTACCAGGGCAGTCCAGCCTGGGTTCCTGATACTTCTAGAATAATCCAGATGATCGAAGATGATTGGTTTTGACAACCAGTGGCGGGATTCCTTTGGGATAGGCCGTGGGGCGCGTACCTTTATGGGCGCCGCACGTTTTGTTATGTGGAGTAAGTTTACTATTTTTACTTCTTGTGGGAAATTCTTTTGTTTCCTGGTACTCTGCTTTTGGGGTTCGTCCTCGTCTTCGCTTGGTGTGTCGAGCCCCTTGTGTTCGGCGTTGAGTCTGCCGGATTGTTTGAAAACCCAACAATCTCTGTCGGTATGGTTAGCAGGCTTTCCGGGAGTACTGTGTATTTGACATATCCTATCCAAGATTTTGTTTAGGTTGGATAGGTCGTCCCTGTTATCTTGGAGGGGCGGCTTTTTCTGATTCTGTCGTGAGCTTTTGAATCCGGCGTTGACTGCCGTGCTCTTCGGACTTTTTTCCTTAGTCCAGCGACGGTCCTTATTGCGTCGCGGTTTTCCGTTTCCATCCCTAGTTTCGGATGTACTTGGGTCGCTGGTGCTGCATCTTGCCAACCAGCTGTCCTCTCCTACGCAAAAGCGGGTCATGAGGCTTGTTAGTGCGGCCATTGTTCTTGGATTTTCTTGGCCGACGTGTCTGGCGAGCCATTCGTCTCGGACATTATGCCTGAAACCTGCTAAGACTTCGGCGTCTGGACAGTCGACTATCTGATTCTTTTTAGTAAGAAATCTATTCCAGAATTGCCGAGCTGACTCTCCGGGCTGTTGAGTTAT
This sequence comes from Triticum aestivum, assembly GCF_018294505.1. Lineage (NCBI taxonomy): Eukaryota > Viridiplantae > Streptophyta > Magnoliopsida > Poales > Poaceae > Triticum > Triticum aestivum. The sequence continues at coordinate 115,551,581 of NC_057797.1, read as the reverse complement.
GTGACTAAGATCGTCTGCATCCGGAGGGCGGACATAGGTCCCTTGAAAATTTGCTCGGAAAGCGTCCTCGAGCTCTTCCCAACTTTCGATTGTGTTTTCAGGAAGGCTTTTGAGCCAATGCCGGGATGGACCTTTAAGCTTGAGGGGTAAGTATTTTATGGCGTGGAGGTCATCTCCTCTAGCCATATGTATGTGGAGGATATAATCCTCGATCCAGACTCCAGGGTCTGTTGTTCCATCATATGCCTCTATGTTTACGGGTTTGAATCCCGCTGGAAATTCATAATCCAGGACCTCATCGGTGAAACATAGGGGGTGTGCGGCACCCCTGTATTTGGGTGTGTCGGATTCTGATAATGGCTTTATTGCATTGCTTACGAGAGCTTGCTTTCTTGGCCCGTAAATGGACCTGGCTGGGCCATGATGCGAATCCTTAAGTGGGTCACATGCCAGCTTAAGTGCGGCGCTGCTTGCCGCTTTATGCTGGCCATGGGGTCGTCTATCCGACCGTGTGGCTTTCTTACTTTTTGAATGCGAGGGCTCTGAGGCCTCCTCGTCGAATTCAGGCAGTAGCTTTCTCTGCGGATAGCTTTTAGTGCGGCGACTGTCGCCGTATTTGTCTGCGGTGCTGATTACTTTACTCCATCTGATCCTGAGTGCATCTTCCGCAGTTTTTAGCTTCCGCTTCTGCTTTTTTAGGCTGTGTGTGGTTGCAACGAGCCGTTTGTGGAAGTTCTTCTGCTTCGTGGGCTTGTCCGGCGTAGGATCGTCCGGAATGCCATTTTCGCCGGGGGAGGGATGTTCGGTTTCTCTATCCGGGTTGTCCTGTTCGGATGGTTGCTCTAAGGCATGCTCGTCTCTACCGGCTCATCCTGCTCTATGGCTGGGTCTTTATCGAGTCGGGGCTTGGGTCGGCGTTTACACCGATGCTTTGATTGTTTTTCGAGAGATTGATCCCTCTTTCCATCCCTGTTTTCCTCGGTGTTGCTTCCATTAGGGGTATCCACCATGTACACATCGTGAGATGAGGTGGCTGTCCAATGCCCTATAGGCGCTGGTTCTTGGTTGTCTCCTGCATCGTCGTCCATACCGTCGATGTCTTCGGAGTCGAAGTCGAGCATGTCGGTTAAGTCGTCGACAGTGGCTACGAAGTGGGTGGTGGGTGGGTTTTGAATTTCTTCATCATCTGAATCCCATCCTTGCTGACCGTAGTCCGACCAGGGCTCTCCTGATAAAGAGAGAGACTTTAGCGAATTCAGGATGTCGCCAAAGGGCGAGTGCTGAAAGATGTCCGCGGCGGTGAACTCCATTATCGGCGCCCAATCGGATTCGATCGGCAGGGGCGCGGGGGGCTCGGAGTTCGGAGAGGAATCCGGCTCCTCGGAGTCACGGGCCATGCGGAGTGCGGGGCTGGAGTTCGGCTTGATCGCCTCTGAGATCGCAGCCCCTGAGGCAGTGTCCAACCGCTGATCCTCGATCGGTGCAGTAGGCTCCGAATCAATTGTCGGAACCGATGCGTGTGCGGCCTCCAAGGCGCTGTTCGGCGGCAGAGCTATATCATGCCCATCGAGACAGTGCGGCGCGCTTGGCTGTGGCTCGAATCCGTCGAAGATCAAGTCCCCATGGATGTCAGCCGTGTAGTTTAGGCTTCCAAACCTGACCTGATGGCCAGGGGCGTAGCTTTCGATCTGCTCAAGGTGGCCAAGCGAATTGGCCCGCAGTGCGAAGCCGCCGAAGACGAAGATCTGTCCGGGGAGAAAAGTCTCACCCTGGACTGCATCGTTGTTGATGATCGAAGGAGCCATCGGGCCTAAAAGCGACGACATAGAGGAACTCTCAATGAAAGCACCAATGTCAGTGTCAAAACCGGCGGATCTCGGGTAGGGGGTCCCAAACTGTGTGTCTAGGCGGATGGTAATAGGAGACAAGGGACACAATGTTTTACCCAGGTTCGGGCCCTCTTGATGGAGGTAAAACCCTACGTCCTGCTCGATTAATATTGATGATATGGGTAGTACAAGAGTAGATCTACCACGAGATCAAGGAGGCTAAACCCTAGAAGCTAGCCTATGGTATGATTGTTATATGATGAAGTTGTCCTACGGACTAAAACCCTCCAGTTTATATAGACACCGGAGAGGGTTAGGGTTACACAAAGTCGGTTACAATGGTAGGAGATCTTGAATATCCGCATCGCCAAGCTTGCCTTCCACGCCAAGGAAAGTCCCATCCGGGCACGGGACGAAGTCTTCAATCTTGTATCTTCATAGTCCTGGAGTCCGGCTGAAGGTATAGTCTGGCTACCCGAACACCCCCTAATCCAGGACTCCCTCAACAAGGAGCGCCGCTGCGTTCTGATTAGCACCGGCGGCTAATCGCCGGTTAGGTGACGTCGCAGATTAGGTTAGCCACTAACCCCGTGGTTAGTTTACCGGTGACACTGACAGCCGGGCCCCACTCTCAAATTAACCTGGTTTAGTTTCTGTTTAGGTTTAACTAACCACAAGGGCCCCACAGGTCAGTTTGACCTGGCCACGTCACCTGTTGACCGGACCCCACCTGTCTGTGACACTAACCTGTCCAGAGTCACTGACCAGTGGGCCCCACTGGTCGGGTTTGACCTGGACCGGCCTGTTGACCCTGCTGAGGTCACCCAGACGCAATGCTGATGCAGTAATTGATTTTCTGGATTTAAAATAAATCAGGAAATTCCAGAATTTGCCCAAAACTTCTAAAATTCATAGAAAATCAACCGTAACTCCAAATGCAAAGATTTATATATGAAAAATGATCAGGAAAACCCAATCTATCCATCTGTACCATTTTCATGCATGTCATGATCATGCATCATATTGTGCATTGCATTGATTGTGTTCTTCCTTGTTTGCCGGTATTTGTCCCCTCTCGATAGACGACGTTCCGATGATGAGATCGATGACACCGATGAAGAACTATACTATCTTCAGAAGTGCCAGGCAAGCAAAACCCTGTTGTTCATTCTGATACAATCCCACTCTCTCGCTCCTACTCTCTTTTACTGCATTAGGACAACACCGATTCAACTATTACATGATGCGGTAGTTGAACCCCTTTCCTCTGCATGACCTGTCATTGCCACAGTAAATAGATGAAACCCACTAGCATGAGTAGGAGTTGTTTGAGCCCTGATGTGCCTACTCATTCATGCTTGTTTGTCATGCCTGCTACTGCTTAGAGTTGAGTCAGGTCTGATTCATCAGGGATGAATCGAAGGTGTGTGAACATGTCCTACTGTTGAGAGCTAAGTGTGTGAATACGATTTGGTAAAGGTAGCGGTGAGAGGCCATGTAGGAGTACATGGTGGGTTGTCTCATTGAAACCGTCCTTAGGAACTGAGTTCTATGTTTGTGATCCATGAATAGTTACTACCACACATTGGGTTCCGATAACTCGACCCCTCTCGGCTTATTAATCGACTCGATCTCTGTCCAGGAGTTGCAACTAGTTTTTGGTGTTTATAGGTTGTGTTAGTAGTCTACCAAGTGGCACCCGGTACAAGTGGGCTTCGGACAGACTAGGCACCGTGGCACGATGTACCAAGCGTAGATCCATCCGTCGAGGTGGGCTTGGGAACCCTACACACATCGTTTGGGGCCGTGAGCGACACCCCGGCCGGATGTCCTTGCGGAGGGAACCCGAATAGGCGATAAACCTAGACTAGAGACTTGTATGGTTAGTCAGGTCGTGGCTGACTCCCTCGCCAGGCTTCCGCTTGAAGGTTGCCGAGATACACGACATGTACATGGTGGTAAGTGGGGAGAGCGTATGTGAAGAAGTACACCCCTGCAGGGTTAACATTATCTATTCGAATAGTCGTGTCCGCGGAAAAGGATTTCTGGGTTGCTTGTACAGTTCATAGACAATTGAAAGTGGATACTCTAAAATGCGCAAGATAAGCGTGAGTACTATGGATGGCGTTCTCGTGGGGAGACGGGAGCGGATCCATAGTGGTGTATTGACATGGTGAATATGTGGACTCGTGTGCGCCACCTCAAAAGAGTTACTTGCAGTCGTAGTTCAGGATAGCCACTGAGTCAAAGCTGGCTTGCTGCAGTCAAACTCCACCACCACCTTTTTTATTCCGATGCATATGTAGTTAGTTCTGATGTAAGTCTTGCTGGGTACATTTGTACTCATGTTTGCCTACTTTATGTTTTGCAGAGAGATGTCAGTCTCGCTAGTAGTTCCGTGTGGACTTCGACGTTTAGCTTGATACCTCAGCTACGATCTTGAGCCCTCGACAGGGTCTTGTAGATAGTCAGGCTTCTCAGCCTTTTTCATTTGTAGTTGTCTGTACTCAGACAAGTTAAGCTTCCGCTTGTGCTTGTTGCTTGTATGACTTGAATGCTGGGTCATCAGACCCATGTTTGTAATATCTCGCTCCTCGGAGCCTAATGAATAAATACTTGAGTCGTAGAGTTATGTTGTGATGCCATGTTGTATTTACACATATCGAGCATATTGTGTGTATGATTGAAATGCTTGGTATGTGTGGGATCCGACAACCTAGTTGTTTATCCTTGGTAGCCTCTCTTATGGGGAAATGTAGTCTTGTGCTTCCATGAGCCATAGTAGTCCGCTACAGCCCGGTTCACCGGAGTCCTGCTAGCCCAGCACTACAACTCCGGAACACTTGACTGGCCGGCATGTGATTCACTTTGTTCCTGTGTCTGTCCCTTTGAGGAAATGTCACACGGTGACATCCGGAGTCCTGCCTAGCCTGCCACAGCCCGGGTTCCCGGAGTTGTGTTAGCCTAGTGCTACAGCCCGGATTCGCACGCTGCTGACCGACATGCTGGATGTTGATTCATGTATGCCTGTCCCCGTAAGTTAGTGCCACTTTGGGTTCACGACTAGTCATGTCGGCCCAGGTTCTCTGTCATATGGATGCTAGCGACACTATCATATACGTGAGCCAAAAGGCGCAAACAATCCCGGGCCATGGTAAGGAGACACCCGTGGGGATACCGTGCGTGAGGCCGCAAAGTGATATGAGGTGTTACAGGCTAGATCGGTGTGACTTAGAATCAGGGTCCTGACAGCGTTGGTATCAGAGCCTGACTGCCTGTAGGATTACCAAGCCAAACCGGTCGAAGTTGTGTCTAGAAATGCTGTAGTTATGTAAGGGAATTGATTGTGAAAAGGAACATAAGGCTCTTTTTACTCCTTTACCTTATGCCCTTCTGATCTGAGTCAACCTCTTCTTTTCTATGGGGAATAAGAACTAGGCCATCTCATCTATCTATTAGGATGACGAGTTACTATGTTAGAGACTTATAGGATTGTTGGTTTCATGCCTCAGTTCAGTTTCTACTACTTTTAGTATGTTCTCAGCTGAACCAGAACCTTGATATGATGATGCTAAGTGGTTATGCCACCATTTTTGCATAATGTCCCAAATCTTTTGAGCATTTACAACCGTTATGATGTCTGAGTCTTCCCAGGTCTCTACATAGTCTGATGCATTCGCAAATCCTTTCTTTCCATTCCCGATGTCCTTTTTGGTCAGAATAAGCACACTAACCGGTGTGTTGAGGTACTCTAATGCCTCAGTATATATGTTGGAGCTATTATTATGATCCTAGGTGTTTTAGGGAGTCACCTAGTAATCTATCCATGTTTTGTGTTCCCGGTGTGATGATTCTGGCCACCATTCTCGAAAGCATCCCGTGATGCCATTTAGTAGTAGGTATTCTACTCCTGGGTTCTTGAACCCGAGATTCACTCTACTCATTCATGTTGGTAGTGTTTGCTAGTCCCTTTATGATATTAGTAACCCTGCGATAGTCCTCGAGGTCTGTGGTATCTCATCCTTCCAATACCATGAACCACCATGGCAGATGTTCTCTTGAACCAAAAGATCATAGCAAGAGTGCTCTTGATGAGTTCCCCATTCAATAGCTGTGACTCTGCCAGTCTTACCTTTCTGCATGGATTATCTGGAAGAAATGCGTTGAACCTGGTTCGACATGCTAATCTATGCATCCACGACTCAGAAAATCATCTGTTTTCTTGAGTTGATCCTCTTCGGTTGTATTCGGACCATCATCTATCATTGGATAGACAAGAGCATGTCATGCATTCATGCTCATGGATACTTCATATTCCTGTGGTCTGTCAAGCCATTCTATTCCAGAATGACTAGGAGAAACAAACTCCAGTACCTCATCCATATCCAGGATTGGGTCAAAGTAGTTGTATTCCGTAGATCAAATGCCAATCCAGCTTTTGATTATGTTCTACCCTGAAGTATTACCGTCTTTATGTCAGGGTTGTCATGGGAATTGCACCACCTCCTATGAACTCTTGATACAGTGATACCTCTCGCCGTCATCATTCATTTCTTGGTCCCATGTTGTTGCAACCGGAATGCCAACAAGTGAACTATGTTGTGTGATATCAATACTCCTAGCAACCCCGTTGCTTGGTAGGTAAATGGGCAATATTCTCATTCTTAGCGTGTTGGTTATTGAATCATCATTCTAAGATAGATTGTGCTACCTTGTCCACTTTTGTTGGTGCACTCTTCGATCAATGAGTTAGGATTTTGTCAAACCGTTGCTCTTTTGATCACATCGTCTTGCCTTGAAAAGCAAGATTGTTCTCGAGCTTAGTAACATATCGGTGGTTCGTGACGTTCCGGTTATCTTCTCGGAAGTATTACCAGGTTGTCACCTGACCGCTATGTTGAGTTCGTGATCATGTTGGTTTCCCTCCAAACCACCCATTCTCCAAGAACTTGTGTTGGATACCCCTAAGCTAGTTGGTTAAGTGAAAAAACAACTTGGAGAGTTGGAAGATGAAAGCTTGTTCGACTTAGTTCATCGCTAAGGGATATCCTTGAGTGTGTGTGTGTGTGTTGAAGAATGATGATATTTTCATCGACTGATCCCCGTGATCAGTTGTTGAATCTATTGCCTTGTCAAAACTTTGACTTGAGTATGGGACATCATCAGGTCAAATCAGAACCAGTGATGTTCGTAATGTTGTCTTACTCGTGCTTGATCCCTCGAGCATATACCATTACATCTTTTGGTCTGACCAATACTATCACCGTGTTCACATGATGGTGGAAGTCCGGTGATATGGAAATTCTGATGAGTTGCTATTGAGCCCATCAGCAGCATTTTGTCTCCCCCATGATTCATGTTGAACATCAACCTAGTGTTGAAAACTTTGTAAGCAATGCCTTCGTGTTCCGTTCATGAAGCTTATGCTTGGATGAAAGAAGTGACTTTCTCCAAGTTCACGTGCATTAGGTGTAAGTTGCCGCCATGAATTTGAGAAAGGTTTTTTTTGTTTCCCTTGGAATCATCCCAAATCAGTCATGCATACGTGCGAAGTATTCTATGGTTTGGTAGATTAATTACCTCCACTCCATATGTGTTCCTAGCACACCAAGCCACTGATTGGTTTGCTCAAGGAGAAGAAGTTTCTTCTTAAGAGCTAGACTTACGCAAGGACCTCGATATCCTCGTTGATGGTTCCCCTCGAACTTGGTAGTATTTTATTATAAGACTACCACGTGGTCATGCTTGTCTGGAACAACGTGTTCACATGTGTGTAGCAGAACCGGTTCATGTTTTGGAGCTTGCTATCGTAGTTCATCTCCCGAGAATCTCGCAATGTTATCTCGTCGATTTGTGTTGCAACTCTTCTTTTCAGACATGTGAGTCTAAACTATCCTGTTTCTAACCAGATCTGAATCTCAGGCAGATATGATGGTTGGAACACTCCCAACATTTGCATTCTGTTCCCAGCTTGCACCCCATCGTGCCAATTTTCCATGGGATGCCCTTCTCAGCAGTTGATGTCCAGGTTCATCTTCAAAGGTGGACTTACCATGGGTCCCATCCATTTCTGATGATAAACAAAATCATCCATTGCGTTGTCTTCAACAAGGTAGTCCACATCATCCATTCTAGCTCGAGTGTGCCGTTCTCCCGAACTCCTTCAAACGGTCGTTTGTGATTTTCCTTGAGCTGGTTTAGAGAGTTTCAAGGATATATGGATCAAAAGTAATTCTTTCTGCCACTTAAGGGAACAGTCCAATGAGTCACCTTTCTCAAGATGCCCCGTTACGGGATCATGGCAATTATTTCCTCGCCACCTTGACACCATCCACCATCTTTCTAAGCGTGGAATTGTTGCCCACCAAATCAAACCCTGTCATTTGTTCTTCCATCCCTCTCTATGTGTTTTGTGTCTCAACTCGAGATGTTTCAACATCTCATTCCGCAAGTTGATATTGTATAGCTCGATTTTCGAGAAGATCAATCCTAGTAGAGTTTCTTTCCGTCGTCTTCGCGTTGATGAAGATCTCAAAAGCGAGGATGTCAAGATCAACGTATGCAACAAATCAACAACCTTATAAGGTGCAACCTGGATCGTGAAGATTATGCTAGTTTGTGTTCCCCCTTCACCTTACCCTACGCTTGAATCTCGGGACGAGATTCTTGTTTAGTAGGGGTGAGTTGTCACATCCCTAGCTTCTGGTAGTGCACTAGGCTAGCCTCATGTGTGCATTATGTTTAATCTTGAAAGAAACTTGAAATGGGGATTGCCCAAACTCCTAGCATCAAAGGAATTCACTAGGTTCACCTAAAATATTTTCAGTAAATCCCAATGGCTTTCAAAAATGTTCATCATTTATGGAAAATGCTGTAAACAGTAACCAGAGGTGATGCACATTTTTCCATGACATATTTGGGCTCTGAATTAAATCATACTCTATTTGCATTTGGGCATTTAAATGCTATAAAATATTTTAAATGCTCAAATAATCATAAACTAAAATGTTTACAGTTGGATATATTCTAAACAGTAGCCATGATTAGTTTCATGATTTTTGGAAATGCCTTAGCATTTTAATTAAGTCAAAACTATTGCAGAAAAAATTGAAAAAACAGAAATAAAAGAGAGAGAGAGAGAGAGAGAGAGAGAGAGAGAGAGAGAGAGAGAGAGAGTTACCTGGCCTAACCTGGCAGCCCACTTACCTATGCAGCCCAGCCGGCCCATCTGGCCATGCCAGTCGTCCTCCTCCTTGCGCCATAAGGACGAGGGCATGTGGCCGCCGTGCGCGCACACGCGCTGCGCCACCTCCTGCTTCCCACCGCTGCCCCGATGCGCCTGGAGACGCCACGCCATCCCCGCAGAGTCCCCTCGAGCACTCCTCGCCTTCTCTCCCCTTCCCCGCCTCTCACACGCGCGTCCACCGAGCGCGTCGTCGACGCCGACCGCCGTACGCACAGCCACAGCCATTCCATCGCCTCCCTGTGCTGCCCCCTACGTCCGCCTCGATGCCTTGAAGCTTCCCCTTAACGCGAGCATCGCCGGATGCCCTGTCGACTCGCCATCGACCCGTCGTCTCCGTGCACGGCCGTGCATCGCCGCCGTCAAATCCGTCGCCGTCCGTGCCTTCCCGAGCTCACCGAGAAGCTCTTCGTGACTGCGGTGAGCCCCCGGTCATTTCGCCCCTAACCCTGCCCCCGTTTGGTCGCCGTAGCGGTCGCCCCCTTGCTTACCGTAGCCGTCGCCGCACGGGCTCATCGCCGGCGAAGCCCCGGTGACCAAATGGCCCCGCGCATGTGTCCGTTGCACTCGCAACGACCCATGGAGCAACGCTAGCATGACATCCAGCTCGTTTGCAAGCCGCAGCGCTAACCTCCCACCCACTCGAGCTCCGGCCGCCGCCTCGCTCGCGGCCGTTGCTGATTCCGACCACCCCAGCACCTCCCGCTGCTACCAAATGACGCGCCTCGCCACGACGCGTCCGTAGAGCCCAGCCACGCGAGCTCTCATCGCCAGAGATGGCCGGACGAGGAGCGCCGCCGCGTTCTGATTAGCACCGGCGACTAATCGCCGGTTAGGTGATGTGGCAGATTAGGTTAGCCACTAACCCCGTGGTTAGTATAACCGGTGACACTGACAGCCGGGCCCCACTCTCTAATTAACCTGGTTTAGTTTCTGTTTAGGTTTAACTAACCACAAGGGCCCCATAGGTCAGTTTGACCTGGCCACATCACATGTTGACCGGACCCCACCTGTCTGTGACACTAACCTGTCCTGAGTCATTAACCAGTGGGCCCCACTGGTCAGGTTTGACCTGGACCGGCCTGTTGACCCTGCTGACATCACCCAGATGCAATGCTGATGCAGTAATTGATTTTTCGGATTTAAAATAAATCAGGAAATTCCAAAATTTGCCCAAAACTTCTAAAATTCATAGAAAATCAACCGTAACTCCAAATGCAAAGATTTATATATGAAAAATGATCAGAAAAATCCAATCTATCCATCTGTACCATTTTCATGCATGTTTGAGAAAGTTAAACTCACTGTTTAGGATGAAACATGATTAGGGAAAATTTCGTAATAGGTTTGGAGTTGGAATTTGATGTAGTCTTGAATTCCACTTCAATTAAAATGATTTTTGTTGCATTGTCCCAAATCACAGCATATTGCCATGTCATGATCACGCATCATATTGTGCATTGCATTGATTGTGTTCTTCCTTGTTTGTCGGTATTTGTCCCCTCTCGGTAGACGACATTCCGATGATGAGATTGATGACACCGATGAAGAACTATACTATCTTCAGAAGTGCCAGGCAAGAAAAACCCCCTTGTTCATTCCGATACAATCCCACTCTCTCGCTCCTACTCTCTTTTACTGCATTAGGACAACACCAATTGAACTATTACATGCTGCGGTAGTTGAACCCCTTTCCTCTGCATGACCTGTCATTGCCACAGTAAATAGATGAAACCCACTAGCATGAGTAGGAGTTGTTTGAGCCCTGATGTGCCTACTCATTCATGCTTGTTTGTCATGCCTGCTATTTCTTAGAGTTGAGTCAGGTCCGATTCAACCGGGATGAATCGGAGGTGTGTGAACATGTCCTACTGTTGAGAGCTAAGTGTGTGAACACGATTTGGTAAAGGTAGCGGTGAGAGGCCATGTAGGAGTACATGGTGGGTTGTCTCATTTAAACCGTCCTTAGGAACTGAGTTATGTGTTTGTGATCCATGAATAGTTACTACCACACATTGGGTTCCGGTAACTCGACCCCTCTCGGCTTATTAACCGCCTCGATCTCTGTCCAGGAGTTGAAACTAGTTTCTGATGTTTGTAGGTTGTCTTAGTAGTCTACCAAGTGGCACCCGGTACAGGTGGGCTTGGGACAGACTAGGCACCGTGGCACGGTGTGCCAAGCATAGATCCATCCGTCGAGGTGGGCTTGGGAACCCTGCACACATTGTTTGGGGCCGTGAGCGACACCCCGACCGGATCTCCTTGCGGATGGAACCCGAATAGGCGATAAACCTAGACTAGAGACTTGTGTGGTTAGTCAGGTCATGGCTGACTCCCTCACCAGGCTTCCGCTTGAAGGTTGCCGAGATACACGACGTGTACATGGTGGTAAGTGGCGAGAGCGTGTGAGAAGAAGTACACCCCTGCAGGGTTAACATCATCTATTCAAATAGCCGTGTCCACGGAAAAGGACTTCTGGGTTGCCTGTACAGTTCATAGACAATTGAAAGTGGATACTCTAAAATGCGCAAGATAAGCGTGAGTGCTATGGATGGCGTTCTCATGGGGAGACAGGAGCGGATCCATAGTGGTGTATTGACATGGTGAATATGTGGACTCGTGTGCGCCACCTCAAAAGAGTTACATGCAGTCGTAGTTTAGGATAGCCACCGAGTCAAAGCTGGCTTGCTGCAGCAAACTTCACCACCACCTTTTTGATACCGATGCATATGTAGTTAGTTCTGATGTAAGTCTTGCTGGGTACATTTGTACTCACGTTTGCCTATTTTATGTTTTGCATAGAGACGTCAGTCTCGCTAGTAGTTCCGTGTGGACTTCGACGTTTAGCTTGATACCTCAGCTACGATCTTGTGCCCTCGGCAGGGTCTTGTAGATAGTCAGGCTTCTCAGCCTTTTTCATTTGTAGTTGTCTGTACTCAGACAAGTTAAGCTTCCGCTTGTGCTTGTTGCTTGTATGACTTGAATGCTGGGTCATCAGACCCATGTTTGTAATATCTCGCTCCTCGGAGCCTAATGAATAAATACTTGAGTCGTAGAGTTATGTTGTGATGCCATGTTGTATTTACACATATCGAGCATATTGTGTGTATGATTGAAATGCTTGGTATGTGTGGGATCCGACAACCTAGTTGTTTATCCTTGGTAGCCTCTTTTATGGGGAAATGTAGTCTTGTGCTTCCATGAGCCATAGTAGTCCGCTACAGCCCAGTTCACCGGAGTCCCGCTAGCCCAGCACTACTGCTCCGAAACACTTGACTGGCCGGCATGTGATTCACTTCGTTCTTGTGTCTGTCCCTTCGGGAAAATGTCACGCAGTGACATCCGGAGTCCTGCCTAGCCTGCTACAGCCCGGGTTCCCGGAGTCCTGTTAGCCCAATGCTACAGCCTGGATTTGCACGCTGCTGACCGACATGCTCGATGTTGATTCATGTATGCCTGTCCCCGTAAGTTAGTGCCACTTTGGGTTCCCTACTAGTCATGTCGGCCCGGGTTCTCTGTCACATGGATGCTAGCGACACTATCATATACGTGAACCAAAAGGCGCAAACGGTCCCAGGCCATGGTAAGGCGACACCCGTGGGGATACCGTGCGTGAGGCCGCAAAGTGATATGAGGTGTTACAGACTAGATCGGTGTGACTTCGAATCGGGGTCCTGACAGATTTTCCCACACGAATAGTTTATTTATTTTTTGGTTTTATTAAGGACGAACAGTCCCTCCTTTGGTGAAGTGATGCGTATCTGCCAGCTGGGAACAGAGGTGTTCATTCCTTTATCTTTTTTAGGCATATTTTTTAGACATTTCTTTTAGGAATATATAAAGGCTTTGTTTTTGTTTTGTTTTTATGACCAGGCGTTTGGTTCCTTGGAGTAGGGGAAAGAACGGAGTTGATGGGCTTGTGAGGAAAAGAAAATTGGGCCAATTCATAGCCTTAAGAGCTCGCACTATTTTCTGCTGGGGGGAAGGGGTGGTGGCCCTGGCATAGGTCCACATGGAGGCCCCATCTTTGTCTAAGAAAACAACATGGTGGTCCCATCCTCGAGGGCGCCGCCGCCACCACGGCGTGCTCGTCCTCTACCGCACCTTCGAGTCCCTCACTAGCGGGAGAGGAGTAGAGGACGGCGGCATAGTCCTTGGGGATGGTCACGGGTGCTCTCCGCCGCGTTTCAATCGAGCATTGCCTGGAAGGTGGCGCACGCCTGCCGCCGGCCACCGCCTGGAAAGAAGCCTCCGACCACCGGTGCCGCACCGTGCGGGAGCTTTGCGCTTTGCAGGACATGCATTGCCCTTTGTGGCCGGGCGCTGTGGTGCCCCTCTGCATTTCAATTGCCGCCACGGGGGTTATCATCGGTAATCTTTGTTCCTAATTACTTCCAGGTCCTTCCTGTCCACTTTATTAATTGTATATGAGTTTATAAGTTATACTACAATTACAGCAGGAGCACCTGTTAATTAATTATTCTCTCGCTCGCAGAGTCCCTCTTCCGCTGACGTGTGGCCCCACCGGGCAGGTGAAGAAGAGTGTAGAAGGCTTAAGACGAAGCGCCGGTCCTCCTCCCACTCTCCTCCCACGCAAAAGGAGAGGCCTTGCAACGAGAGCAACACAGCAACCCGCTCTCCCCTCCCAAAACCCCAACCCCCTGTCCGCCTCCACAGCCGCCGCATGGTAAGCACCTTCCTCCGACCCCCCGTCTCCATCTCATCGGCGAGTCGGGTGTTCCTTGCCCGTGCCTCTTTGTGGTCTCAATCCGCTCCGTAACAGGTTGATGTGTTCTTGCTTGCCGAGGCCCTTGGGTTCTTAGTGTTCGCACACGAACATGTCACCGTGTACCCTCGGCGCCGGGGGTGATGCACCGCAACTCACGTCGAAGGATATCTGACCGGCAGCGCGATACGCAGGACAGCCGGCAGATGCTTTTGTAGACCCGAAGCCCCGTTTGCCCGGGAGGGACGCCGTCAGGGCTCACGGCGGCTCTGGGCTGCTCCAGGTCGATTCGCTCGCCCCTAGAGCCTCGTGGATCCGCAGCCCTCCAGCATGAAGAACTAGCGAAGAACGAGAAGAAAGATACAAAGGATTTATTTGATTGGTGTCAGGGCTGCTCCAGGTCGATTCGCTCGCCCCTAGAGCCTCGTAGATGTGTTTGTTCGATTGGTGTTGTCTCAATCGGCCGTCACCCCCAACATATATAAGAGGCGGCTGGACTTTCCGTACAGCAAATGATTTATCTAGGCTTTCCTTACAAAAAAATTACATCAATTCACGTCCAAAACCCTAGTCAAATTCGGACTGGTTTTATCCGAACTTTTCAAAACTGTTCGGTTTAAACTGGTTGTACTTTGAGGGTCCTTTTTGTGGTGACAAACGACCTTAGATGAAAACGAGCCCAAAAGCAATCTTGACAGTTTCGACGAGACGAACAACTTTCATGTTGAACGTTTTTTCATCAGAGGTTATCTCGAGGGTCAAATCGCTCGTGCAAGACAGCTAATTATTCACGCAGCACATTAGACATACCCACACATGTGTCAAGTTCCGGGCGTCATATTTTTTCTCACTGGAGGGTCGCGCTGTGCGGGCTCTAACTTTTGTATATGACCTCGGATTGAGACGATCTTTATATCAAAATCGATCGTTTCGACGAGACGAAGAAAATTCATGTAGATCAGTTTTCAATATGGGACAATCTTGAGGGTGTAATCAGCCGAATAGTGTTCTGAATACAAAATCTGAGTACTTCGAACACAACTTCGCCTTAGAGATGAGACCGGATGACTATGTCCAAATATCAAAGTTTTTCCTTTTGACAATACGGAACTTTCTTACTTTAAGCACTTCTTCATTTGAGACCATCTTAATTAAGTTCTTAACCGTGCCAAAATCTGATGTCAACACTTAGATTTAGAGCGGTCTAGACCGACTCCTGCTTGAAGCGTGTGAAGATCTGTTTCTAAGCTTGCACAGCGATTTCGTCCTGTCTTCAGAAAATTAATTTTCTGGTCGTTCTTAATGTTTCGCTTAGTTCATAGACTAAGAGCATATGAGCGACTGCTGTACCGAACTGCGCTGCATACCTGGGTACCTAGGCCTGATTCGTGGACCGATGCCTGCTTGCCTTTGTGTGAAGATCTATGTTCTGTGCATAATCGTGTTTGTGGCAAGTCGTTCCTGATGTTTGCGTCAATTAGAATAGAGGAGCATGTGGACGAGTGCGTACATGAACTGCCTGATCTTGCCATTTCCACTGCATAAGTGCATAACTTTTATTCTTCTTGGCACTAACTTGTAGACGAGGCTGCTTGCATCTGTGTAAAGATCTGTGTTCTGGGCTTGCATAATTGTTTTTGTGGCCCTTCCTGATGTTTGCGTCAATTAGTAGAGGAGGAGGAGCATGTGGATGAGTCCGTACACGAACTGCATGACTTTTATTCTTCTTGGAACTAAATCCGTTTGTGGAATCTTCTAGTTTGTCCAGATTCATCTTAAATTCGCCAGTTTTTTTTCTGATCTGAGCACATCCCTCTTTAATTCATTTGTCAGAGTGCTGGCGGGTGGTTTTTAATAGGTTTATTACTAATGATCTTGAAATCCTCTAGTTTCGTGCATGAAATTTCATCAACTTTTAGTGGTTGATGATTATGGTTTTGGTACTTAGAGGTTTCCCTAGGCCTGATTCATAGACCGAGGCCTGCTGGCCTTTGTGTGAAGATCTATGTTCTAGTATGTAGGATGTGGTTTTGATCACTAGGATGTAGCTTTTGATCTGCACTACATCCCCTTTGCTCTGCTGCAGATTGTGTACATATATGTACGGTGCAGATAGCACCTCCTGAAATCACTTTAAACCACAATGAGACTTCTTCCGTCTCTGCAGTCATACCGATTGTTTTGGTTTCACGACAATAAGAGCGTGTTCGGTAGCACTCCGTGGCCGATAAATCCTCAACTCCAACTTCCGGAATCGACGAAATCATTAATTAAGGAGTACTCGTTGCAAAAAACACTCCACTTTCCCAGGGTCGCGACAAGTGGCGCACATGCAGTGCACCACTTGTTGCAACCTGAGAGTTTTCCCTTTTTCGTAGATCCGTTTATTCAAAACGTTTTATCTCTTAAACCGTGCGTTCAAATCTCGAACCGTTTTCACCCTTGGATTCCTCGCGTCGAGATGTTCAAAACTAGATCCCATGTTGATAGGTTTTGACGAACTTTTTTCTCACGAAAAAACCGGACGAAAAAAACCCGGGCGAGTAAATGAACCGGGAGCACGGTTTTTTCCTTTCTGAAAGAGGCACGCCCGTGCCTCTCGCAAAATCACAACGGTGCCTCTCGTGGAAGCAAAACCATGACTCGTGTAAGGAAAAAAAATAAAAAACGCGTTTTTTTCCGTTTCTGAGAGGCACGGCCGTGACTCTCGCGAAAGCACAACCGTGACTCGCGAAAGAAAAAAAAAACAGAAAACACGTATTTTTTTCCCTTTCCGAGAGGCACGGCCGTGACTTTCGCGTAAGCACAAGCGTGCCTCTCGCGGAAGCAAAACCGTGACTCTCACGAACGAAAAAAAAACAGAAAACGCGTTTTGTTTTTCCCTTTCCGAGAGGCACGGCCGTGACTCTCGCGAAAGCACAACCGTGCCTCTCACAAAAGCAAAACCGTGACTCTTGCGAAAGAAAAAAAAACGCGTTTTTTTTTGTTTCCCAGAGGCACGGCCGTGACTCTCTCTAAAGTACAACCGTGCCTCTCGAGGAAGAAAAACCATGACTTTCACGAAAGGGAAAAAAAGAAAACGCGTTTTTTTACAAAAAAAATTCGAACAATTTTTTTGATCGAAAAGCTAAGAAAGACCGGGGGAAAACCAAAACGTCGAAAAAACCCGGGAAAAAACCGTTTAAAAAGCCGAAAACGCGTGCGAAAAAAATCCGAAGAGAACGTCCAAAGCGCGACACGTGACGAATGGCTGAGAGCGCGCCAAGTGGCGCTGATCGTTGCGAGGTTCCCGAAGGAGCGCTCGTTAACTAGTTGCTCCCCGGAATCGAGCTCCAGCTTCTCACGATCGATCCCAAAGCTAGCGATATGTTCGGTGTCACCGCTTCTTGCTCGCACGAGGGAGCGAACCTGAAGCCCATAAAATCGCCCCTTTGTGGCCCATCACGAACAAGCTGGCAGTCCAAGGTGTGGGAAAGATGGGATGGGCCATAGGCCTGGTCGGGGACAGGAGGGGGGAATGCTGTAGGGAGGGACGACTTGCAACGAGAGAAAAGACTCGGAGCGAACCGGTACGAGAAGAATTCACTTGGCGGTGGCAAGGGCCGGTAATTACCTAAGGAGTCAGGAGTTGGAGGAGTACCGAACACGCCCTAAAATTGTGCAATTTGGTATGGGTCAAGTCATTTCTTATTATTATTAGTGTAGACAGCACATTGTGCAGCGCAGCTTACACTGGCTAGAATTAGCACATTGTGCAGTGCAGCTTATTATTAGCAGTGAATATTAAGAGTGTAGACAACACTTTGTGCAATTTACACTGGCTAGAATTCGAAGTCTCTACTGGGAGCACATTTCTCCTTTTTTTTTCTTACGAGGCGCCGGTGCTTTATGTTTGCTGCTCATTTGTTGCCCGTGTTAAGAACTGATGCCATTTCATAGTTGCACTAGTACCAAATTAAACAAGGCCATCACTGCAAGACGTGGGTGATCCACATTATTTGCGATCTCTTTGCAGCTGTGGTATACGCACATGAGTGCCAAGTGCCAACTGTTTAGGTATTTTTTGGATAGTGGAAGGGGCAGCTCTCCTGGTCTCAGTTCGCTGCTTAACAGGGTTGATGTGTTCTTGCTTGACGAGACCCTTGGGTTCTTAGATTTGGAGCGGTCTAGACCGACTCCTGCTTGAAGCGTGTGAAGATCTCTTTCTCAGCTTGCACAGCGATTTCCTTATGTCTTGCGAAAATTAATTTTCTGGCCGTTCTTAATGTTCCGCTTAGTTCATAGACTAAGAGCATATGAGCGACTACTGTACTGCATACCTGGGTACCTAGGCCTGATTTGTAGACCGAGGCATGCTTGCCTTTGTGTGAAGATCTATGTTCTATGCATAATCGTGTTTGTGGCAAGTCGTTCCTGTTGTTTGCGTCAATTAGAATAGAGGAGGAGCATGTGGACGAGTCCGTACATGAACTGCCTGATCTTGCCATTTCCGCTGCATAAGTGTATAACTTTTATTCTTCTTGGCACTAACTTGTAGACGAGGCTACTTGCATCTGTGTAAAGATCTGTGTTCTAGGCTTGCATAATTGTTTTTGTGGCCCTCTAGTTTCGTGCAATCCAAAAATTTGTGTCTATAGTACATCCAAAAAATGTTTTAGGAAAGTTCTACTTCATTTCTTGGTTTACCTTTCTTCTGCCCAAATGAGTTTACATTTTTCAATGCTCTATAACTACTGCAGTTAGTTAAATATAGTGTGCACTTTGTCGATTGTAGGTGTAAATATGCTATTAGTACATCCTGAAGGATTACTTCAAATCATCATAGTAGCTCATCCAGCTGTGATCTGTCCTAGTTTCATTGTGCTTTGTAGAACATTGTATGCTCATTTTCTTGTGTTAATTGATTTCCGAGCAGAGCGCTGCAACCATGAGCAACCGTCCGGTTGTCAGCACAAATCAGGGGGAGGGGGGGGGGAGGGGGGGGGAATGAAAGGCTAGAGTATGCTGTATCATGCTCCAAGGGAACCCAGCCTTTTATGCAACAGGCTGTGAGTAACATACTACCTCTTGTTCTTCGTTGGACTGAACTATAAGTAGTTTTTTTTAAATACGGAATTATAACCTCATTTTCCTGATCTTGCAGCATATTGCCCTTCCTGATCTTGACGTCCCAACTGGAACATCATTCTTTGGTGTTTACGATGGCTTGGGAGGTACACTCACATCCTAATTTTACAAAGGAAAATGTGTCAGTGTCATCTTAATTATATGCACAATCAGACTAAGTGCTGCTTTAACCAGTACCATCTTATAATGTATGTACACACTTAATTCACTAAGCTTGTTTAATTTTCAGGATCAGCAGTCTCTAGCTACAGTGCAAAGCATTTGCATACTGAAATGCTTAGGCATCCTCAGTTTGCCACCAATGGTGATGCTGCATTGACCAGCGCATTTTTCAGGTAATTTTATATATCTAACACCAGTTCGCCACTCTTCCCCCCTTGTACCAGCTGCTATGACAACCCAAGGTCCTTACATATGTTAAATATGGTGTTGCTGTTAATGTAGAGTGGATGAAATGATGAAGCAAAAAGAAGGGCGGAAGGAATTGACAGCCCTCACTAACACTCCTACCAATTACCTCAAACCGACGACATTCAGAGACAGGCTTCTTTCGTGTGCTTGTTTGAAGGTGATAATCATATAATTACTTGCATCGAAGAAACCATCATGTTACAAAAATACTTATTATATACTTTATCTTGTCTTGCATCGTAGGTATATCCAGGACCACTGCATGAAGGAGCATGTGCTTGTGTAGTGGTCGTGAGGGGAAACCACATTATGGTTGGCAATGCAGGCACCTGTCGCTGCGTACTTTCCATGGATAGCCAGGTGCACTGAGTACTATCTTCTATCTAATTACCCTGCTGTCTTTTTATACCGGATTGGTGGATTTTAATGGTACTTAAGCTTGTTTCCATAAGGCAATTCCTCTCTCTACGGAGCACCAGCCAGGGCTTCCGGAGGAGTCCAACAGAATTCAAAATGCTGGATTTGAAGTGGTCGATGCAGATGGCATTAGTAAGATTGATGGTGACCTAGGCCTTGGAGTCTCGCGAGCTCTAGGTATGCTGAGTTATTTCTCTTACTGACACTACATGAATGAGGCAATAAAGTTGATGTATGCTTGGTATATTAAAACCATGTCTAATGAATCTTCAGTTAGTCTTGCTTGCGACGATATTGTTATATGTTCTCTTGCATGTTGTAGGCTTGTATTTATTGCATCATCGAAACTTTGAATTTTAGAACCAGACCACACACACTTGCCAATATATGTTCTGAAGTCATTTGTCTTCAAACCAAATATATGGTAGTTACCATGGCTCCAAATTTTGGCCATGCCCTTTGTTTGGTCATGCCAAATTTTTGGCAGGGCTAGATGGGGCTCAAACCAAACATACCCTTCATCTCTTTTTTGGTTGTTTGGTTTATAGGACTAATGAGGTACAAACACCATGAGGAGCTGGATCCTGCACTGCAAGCCGTTACCTGTCTACCAGAAATTCACTTTGTGAGTCAGACAAACAAAAAAATCTTGTCCCTATGTGCTGTTGGATATGATTGAGTGACAATAACATGTTTCCTGTTAGCAAAATATCACCGGCAATACGGAGTTCCTAGTATTGGCAACACCAAACTTTTGGTAAGTCCTCAGTTACAACATGGAGTTTGCAAAGCATAACTTGCTTATTTTGTAAGGTTTGTTGACTAATGTACTCACTTTTTTCTTTGTAGGAGTGCGTATGAATCGGAACAGAAGGCTGTTGAGTTGATAGGCAACGACATCAGAGAGGTGCGCCCCCCCCCCCCCCCCCCCCCCCCCCCCTCCCCATACACACGCAAAAAAAGACATGTTTAGCCTACTGTTTGTTAATGCATAACATTACAACAAGTGTTGTGCGAGGGAGAACATCCCATTCCTCGCTAAAGAAGATTCATTCACTCTAGCAATCGTGTGCAAACGTTGACATGATTTTTTCCCCTTCTTCGGAATAGCCAGCTTCCATTTTTTTTCTGTTTAAGCAGGAAAATTGCGACTGCCCATTGATCGTTCTGCAATGCCACTTGCATTTCTCATATTTTGATCCCACATATACGATTTGTACGCATGCGATACATTCAAGAGATGAAATTATGTGCGTGCTAGAAATGAATGCAATACTGTCTCATCCGTGCTAGTCGGAGTACTACTTCAGTTTTGTTTTTTGCACCGTGCCTTTGGCTAAGAGCCACTCGTTTAAACAGCACGTTACTTTTTATTCTTGCTACATGTTTATTATTTTGCATCACATTGATATATGTTGCACGCCTCCTCTCTGCTCAAATTACCCAAAAAAGGTTTCCCCTGCTTTGTACTCCAAAGCAACCAACACCGATACATAGGAATGCTCGGGCGAGAAGCATAACAAGCCCAAAGAAAAAAAGAACAAAGAAGAAGAAAGAAATACCAACAACGGCAGCTCGACAAAGCGCGGATGACTCGCCACCGCTGCGCCCTCCGAAATTGACCCACCACATAGCCAGGCTCCGACCCGCCTACCAAGCAGCACCTCCAACAAGGGATGCGACGTCGACGACGCTGCTGCTCGGACGTGTCCTAGGGTTTCCCCCGTCACGCGAAAGGAAGTGGGGGATGGATACATCCGACACCCTCCAAGAAGGGATGGTGGCAACCGCAGGTGTCACCGCATCGGAGCCGGAAGAGAGTCGGCAAGGGATTTCTCCCGCACTCCAAACCCCGCCGCCCAACCAGGGCGGAGCCAACCAGCCACCTCGCCGCCCACCAGCATGCGCCACCACGGTCTTGACGCCACCCACGCCGCCTCACCGAGATCACCACCACGAGGCCAAGAGGATGGAGAGAGACGCACGAGGCGACAGAAGCAGCAGCACCGGAGCCACGCGGGAGGAACTACCTCCACTGCCGTCGTGCGGGAAGCCCGAGTCTCCGGCACCGTCGCGGTCGCCGTTCTGACACAGCAGCAGGGCATACCAGGCCACCCCTGGCTCGGCCAGGCCTGATTTGGGCCCGTAAAGCCCCTCCGGCCACGCTGCAGCAGGGCGGCACCAGGGCCGCCAGCATCCACCCGCCCATTCCCGCTCCCCGGCCTCCCGAAAGCCACACCGATGACCCTCCATGCCGCCGGCCTGCCTAGACCCAGATGGGGCCCGAAGGGCCCAGATCTGGGCCGAGCGGGCGCCGCCAGATTGCACCGCCACCAACGGCAGCGCCGCCGCCCAGAAGATCCCCCGCCGGCCGCCTAGGAGCACCCCGCAGCGCCGCACCGCCCGCGTCAGAGCGACCCGCGAGACGAAAGGCCAGTGGCCGCCGCCGCCAGCGCCGCCCGGGCTAGGCTCAGCGCCGGACGCCAGCGACAGCGGCAAGGAGAGAGGGGAGGGGGGAGCTCGGGGAGGAGGCGCTGGAGGCGCGACCGGTCGCCCGCGGGGGCGAAGCGGTCGCGAGAGGAGAGGGTGCTCATCTCAAGTTTGCAGTAGATATGTCCTTAGACTTGTCCCCGCTCAAATTCGAGCCAACTGAGCTCCCCTTCTCCCTGAAAACCAAGCCATGACACACCTCCTCTAGCAAGAACATCTCTGTAACCCCATACCATCTTCTCTCCGGCGTGCCGTGCTCCCTGATGGCACCCATCGCTGCTGTCCGTCACGGGCCTAGCTCTGCTCATTCCTGCCCCCCCCCCTCCCCGAGGTCAAGCATCACCTGGGTGAATGCGTCTCGACCCCCTTAGCACTTCCATATGTCAGGTGTCGCAAATGGAGGTCCCAGTCGCTGGCACGAAGCTCGGCCGAGCCTCCTCTGCATCTCCTTGTCAGGAGGTTGAAGAAGGTGGTGGGAGGAGAGAGAGAGAGAGCAGGCCGAGACCCACATGTAAGCGGGCCAACGAAGAGGCACGTGCCATCGACAACTGGGTCCAGTCCCTTAAGTGGAAGCGTACTACGAGGAAATACACTTTCCGTTCCGCGAAGTGCAATAGATCATGACTTACAGGAAGAATACACTTTCTCTTTAACGAAAGTGCATTCCTCGAAAGGTACTTTCGTCCTCAGCCATGTGCCGAAAGGGTTAGGTTGCGGGTGTTCACTAGTTAGCGGCCGAAATTGATAATTTTTATTCATTTCCTCGTTTAATCGTTTTATGGATGAACGAACACAACTTCTTAACCTTAACTCCGAATCAGGTGATTCCAAAGCCCCAGTTCATCTTTCCCGAGCCCGTTCAAATGGTGTGACTTCAATGATGATGTCACATTATGAAAATGACACTTTTGCCACCACCTATCTTTAGGCCTTTTCGACGTCCGGCAATACCTTCTGCGAGATGATCACACTTCTTCCCGATGAATCCATGCACCCCTGCTACCTCTTGAGCATGCGTTGATTTTCCCTTGAAGAGGAAAGGGTGATGCAGCAAAGCAGTGTAAGTATTTCCCTCAGTTTTGATAACCAAGGTATCAATCAAGTAGGAGACAACGCACAAGTCACCTAGTACCTGCACAAACAATCAAGAACCTTGCAACCAACGCGATAAATGGGTTGTAAATCCCTTCACGGTCACTCGCAAAAGTGAAATCTAATAAAGATAGTAAGGTAAATATTTTTGGTATTTTGTTTGTATAGATTGGAAAGTAAAGATTGCAAAATAGTAAACTAGATGCGATGTAAATACAAGAGATGCAATATAATAAGAAATAGACCCGGGAGCCATAAGTTTCACTAGTGGCTTCTCTCAAGATAGCATGTATTACGGTGAGTGAACAAATTACTGCCGAGCAATTGATAGAAAACCGCATAGTTATGAAGATATCTAAAGCAATGATCATGAATATAGGCATCATGTCCGTGTTAAGTAGATCGAAAGGATTCTGCATCTACTACTATTACTCCACACATCGACCGCTATCCAGCCTGCATCTAAAGTATTAAGTTCATAAGAACAAAGTAACTCTTTAAGCAAGATGACATGATGTAGAGGGATAAACTCCAACAATATGATATAAACCCCATCTTTTTATCCTCGATGGCAACAATACAATACGTGCCTTGCTGCCCCTACTGTCACTGGGAAAGGGCACTGCAAGATTGAACCCAAAGCTAAGCACTTCTCCCATTGCAAGAAAGATCAATCTAGTAGGCCAAACTAAACCGATAATTCAAAGGACTTGCAAAGATATCAAATCATGCATATAAGAATTGAGGGAAGAACAAAATAATATTCATAGATAATTGAAAGTACATGTAGTCCCCATGTGTGGTTTTGGTAATTAATGACAATCCTTATGGACTAATGTTTGCATTAAGATATACATTTGAAGGTTAGTCCCATTGGAAAATGATTGAAGAATAATGGAAGACAACTGCTTTGAAGCAACAATTACATTGAGATGATCAAAATGAAGTTCATTGGAGTATCTTAAGGGTTGCCATGCTTAGAGCTATGGTTTGAGCCATAATGGATCAAGATCTTAAAAGGATGATTTCAATGATGAATTCTAGGAGTGGCTCAAAGATATGATCATAAGGGACTCATGTGTTGAGTCATGATTGATCAAGTATTCAAGCAAGATATTCAAGTGAAGAATTCAATATACCCTTGAAGATGTCAAGATTAAACATGGAGTAGAGATATAGGTTGACCAAGATGAAGCTCAAAGATCAAACTCTAAATAGTCAACACACGAGCACAAATGATGCACCACACAGGATCTTGTGGTATGATAAGAAATTATCAATTGCACTCTGTGTACTAACCCATACTATGTGTTGTCTATGTTTTTAGGGTTAGGTGATTCTCATGGGCTCGCATCGAGAGAGAGATTTCAAGTGTCTATGAGAGGATGAAATCAAGTGTTGGTGATCATGGTTGGCAAGGGCAAGTTCAAGATAACCATCCCAAAGGATTACATGCTTGTAGCTTGTGGATGATCACATGATGGACAAGTGAAGAGGAATAAGCAAAGCTTCCCACATTGTGTATGGGGGAGAGACTTGAAGACTTCACCAATGTCTTGCCTTCATCTTGAGCCAAGAAGAAACATCAACATCAAGCTCAAGTGAATGGCTCGTGTCAAAGGTATTAGTTCCTTTGACGTTAGTGTTGTGGAGTGATGACCACCAAAGAAACATATACACTCAAGAATGGATTCTCGATAGCTATGTAGTGTAGCTCTTTTATGATTCTTGAGTTATAGGGACCCCACACTATTAAGAGGGGATCAAAGGGGTTTGTGATGGATTTGCTCAAGTCAACATCTTCTATATGAAGGAAATATGCCCTAGAGGCAATAATAAAGTTGTTATTTATATTTCCTTATATCATGGTAAATGTTTATTATTCATGCTAGAATTGTATTAACTGGAAACTTGGTACGTGTGTGAATACATAGACAAACAGAGTGTCTCTTGTCGGTGTCAAAACTGGCGGATCTCAGGTAAGGGGTCCCGAACTATGCGTCTAGGATCGATGGTAACAGGAGACGAGGGACACGATGTTTACCCAGGTTTGGGCCCTCTCTATGGAGGTAATACCCTACGTCTTGCTTGATTGATATTGATGAATATGAGTGTTACAAGAGTTGATCTACCACAAGATCGTAATGGCTAAACCCTAGAAGCCTAGCCTATATGACTATGGTAATGAGTATATCCTTTCTGGACTAACCACTATGGTTTATATAGACACCATGGGGATCTAGGGTTTACATAGAGTCGGTTACATAAGAAGGAATCTTCATAGTCGGTCGCCAAGCTTGCCTTCCACGCCAAGGAGGTCCAATCAGGACACAGGTACAGTCTTCGGCCTTCGTGTCTTCACAGCTCATCAGTCCGGCCCATGGATAACAGGCCGGACGCCCGAGGACCCCTTAGTCCAGGACTCCCTCAGTAGCCCCTGAACCTGGCTTCAATGACGAGGAGTCCGGCGCGCAGATTGTCTTCGGCATTGTAAGGAGGGTTCCCCCTTCCGAACTCCTAGTTGATCTTCAGATGTAATGATTGTGTCCGGACTTGTATGCACAACCGTAGAGGACATAATATTTCATGGGTTCAACCCATCGACCACTTTTTGGTAATATGACACCACACCTGCCTGGCCACTACTTTTGAACCGTTTTAGCCGGCCCGTCGCCCCACGTTCCAGGACGTGGCCTTATTGGCACGTCTTATCCAAGCAGAGATCGTGCCTCCCTTTTTTAAGGGATTCCTATCGACCCGGAGGTGGGTAACCCAACCGTCGCTTGGGTACAACTCCTTGGAAACACGCAAGTTTTTGAGGCCTGAGAGGAGATGTTTGATATTTACAGCCTTTATATAGGGGTACAGACCCGTCTTTTTCTTCCACGCTTGCATCTTCCTCAACTCATGCTACCCTGAGTTCCAACACCCGGGTTTCGGTCGCCACCAGCCCCAGTCATGTCTGGATCTAGCCGTCAAGGCCAGTGGGTAGCCTCTTCTGTTACGGAGGAAGACATTGCAAAGCTTCGGGCGGCGAGGTACCTGACTGCTGAAATCCATCATGGGCTTCCTGCCGAGGGGCAGGTTATTCCCACCCCCAGATCCTGCGAGAGGGTCGT
Organism: Triticum aestivum; assembly: GCF_018294505.1. Classification (NCBI taxonomy): domain Eukaryota; kingdom Viridiplantae; phylum Streptophyta; class Magnoliopsida; order Poales; family Poaceae; genus Triticum; species Triticum aestivum. The sequence goes on along the minus strand of NC_057797.1, from coordinate 115,525,127 downwards.
GTTCGTGTCCCACTTCCTCCATGGGTTGGGGTTTGCACTTAACCCCTTCGTCCGAGGGCTCATGTTCTATTACGTGCTAGACTTTCACGATTTGACCCCAGACTCTATTCTTCTTATCTCGGCGTTTATCGTCACGTGTGAAGCCCTCCTGCGAATTCCTCCGCACTTCGGCTTGTGGCTCAAGACCTTCAATGTGAAGCCGCGAGTGGTAGAGGGGGAGCAGGCCGAGTGCGGCGGCGCTACAGTGAGCAAGCTTGCTAGCGCCGTTTGGCTGAAAGGGCGGATCCTTTGCCAAATCTTCCGATATGTGGCAGCAGGGGTGGTTCTATATCATCGAGCCCGCAGATCCAAGTGGGCAACCGCGCCCGCATTCCGATCCAGCCCCCCAACTCAGCTTGCATCATGGATTAACAAGGGGCTAGATTAGGGATCAACGAATGATGTGCGAACTCTGCAAAGTCGCATCCGAAGCCTCATCGAGAGGGACATCGACATAGCCAATGTCGTTCATGTAATGCTAGTTCGTCGGACCCTGCCATGCCAGTGACGGCCTCTCCGCCTATGGGAGTTCAATCCAGAAGGGCCGCGGACTCTTCAGCACTTCTTCGACACAACGCATGAAGGAATGTGGAGATTATTCTTCGGGAAACGAAGGCAATGGCCGGACACCACCGAAGATGTCGGCCTAGACTGTAACCATCCGGACACCCTGGTAAGTACCCATTTACCGAATACCTCATAATCAGATACCCAGTGGCAAGATACCAACAATATCACCCTTTTTCAGGGCTGGATAAAGAAGGTGGAATTGATTAGGTGTCCGGCTCCCCTTCCCAAAGACTCATCTACTCCTGTGTTAACAAGGATGCTGGCCTCGGTGCCATACCAGGTATCAGCAGGGGAGGGTGAAAAGACCCAAGATGACCTTGGTTCCGGAGGTAAGTCGGACACTGAGTTCGGAGAAATCGACCTTTCCTCGCCCGAGGACGGAGGCGGAAAAGGACCCAGTATCCCTTCTGCAAACAGGAGGAAAAGGGCCGCCTCCGAAGATTGGGAGGGGAGGTCTTTCAAGAAGGGCAAGATGCCGCCGTCGACCGGCTTGGGTTTGGAAAGTGATGTTGTTGAGCAGCTCCAACAAGGGGACAAGCCCTCGGCCAAACCGTAAGAGAATCCAGAGTACTTTCATAGTGTCCCGCTCCGTTGCTGTTATCGAAGATATACGTAACTCATTCATGCATTTTTACAGGCCGGCACAGAGTTTTTTTGGGCGATCCTCTTCTTCGGGGAGTCTCCTTCCAAAGATGATGGAGAGCGAGACGCCTCCTCCAACCTCCTCGCCCAACAAGGCGGATGCCTCTGAAGTGTCATCGCGGAGGGTCTCTTTTGACCAAAAAGTTACGTAGGGGACAGAACAGGCGGTACACGAAGGTGGAGCACCGAGCATCCGAGATTCCGGGGCTGATGATAACAAAGGTCCCTGACTAACTGGTTCGCAGCCGACAGTGATTCTAGAGACGGGTGAACAGATTCCTTCAAAGGATGATTGTGCTCCTGGAGAAGCTTCAGGAAACCCGGAGACTCCGGATATATTGCGGGACATGTTGCGGAAAGCATCTGTCTCGGGGGAACAGCGTACCTTGATGGGTACAGTGATTGAGAAGATCTCGTCCGCGAAGAGCGGATTAAATGAAGCCTTCATGAGCCTACTGAAGGGCTTCGAGGTTTGTGACATAATGTTTTCAGCTATGTTTCATTTGCAAAGATGCGCATGTGTATAGGTAGTAGCCCCTGATACTCGGGTTGGTTTCCACTTGGAAGCAAACGGAGGATCGAAAAGGATCGTTTGAGGACTAACCTGATGAACTTTGAACACAGGCTACTTCCCCCTTGGCCACTTCCCGGACTATCGAAATCGCCGATTTGCAGCGGAAGCTTGATGTGGCAGGGGATGATCTTGCTTTAATCAATATGCGTCTGGACGAGTCGCAAGGTATGTATTCGGGGCAATCCTCATACATTTTGTGGTATAAGCATGATGCTGAGATTTGGCTGCAGATGGTACTGCCACCGTTGAAGTTCTTCGAGCGGAGCTGGCCCGAGCCAAGGAGCAGGCCTGGCGTAGCAATGCTGCCGCCGAAAAGGCATCGGCTAAATTAAAGGCCGAACAAGCTGCACGACGCCAAGATGAGGAGAAGATATCCACGATGACGCTCGAACTGGAGAATGCTACTGGCCGCTGTGAATTTCTAGAGAAGGAGAGTAAAGCCTTAACGGTTGATCTGGACAAGGCCTTACAAGAGGCGAGAGAAGCACGGTCGGAATGCAGAGCAACCCATGAGGAGGTTCGACAGGTGAGGGAGATTGCATTTGGAAAGCCCTTTCTGCTGCAAACTAAGTTCGGTGACCCGAACTATGCCTAGCTTAACCAAGTATGGAGTTCTCCGGACGAGTTCTTGGACTTGCCGAAGAGTTCTGCCGATGCGGCATAGTATTACCAAGCGCGAGATGGATATGCAATGGAGAAGATTTTTTGGTCGCAGTTTGGCGCATCAAAACGCCCTCTGTTGCTCAATGAACAGATGTCCGAATGGGCTGAACTTCATAGGATATCTGGCGCTGCCATGAAGGATGTCGTAATCCGGTTGTGGCCAACCGAGCCTGTTCCGAGTAGCTATTTTTGTTTGGTGCAAAGGCTTGTTGACGTGGTGCCGCGTATCGATGCTGTGAAGCGGTCAACGTGCATTGAGGGTGCATGGATGGCTTTTGCCCGAGTCAAGATGTTCTGGGGGAAGATGAAGGCCATCGATGTTGCAACGAAGGGTCCACCCAAAGGCAAGGACCGTCCGGAACCGGAGCATTATTTTGAAGACGTCCTAGAGGCCTCCCGCTTTATAGAGGGTCAGTGCTCAAAATACATAATGTTCGAGTGAGGTGTATGAAAATTGTAAAAGACAATTTTATAGTTAATCTATTTATGTTTTGCTTGAAAGCTTGAATTCCTCCTATGCGGCCGTTTTAATCTAATCTGAAAGTTTTGCAGTCGTCGGCTTCAGCCCCCTCGTAGGAAGTACGAGCGTGTTCGGAAAGGCATTTAATCACTCTTTATCCAACGTCTTGATCCATGAAGGAGGTGATAATGCGGCGAACCAGGCAATTGAACTATAGGGCGTTAACACTTTCACTTAGCCATAGGAGTTTTATGGTGGGGCTATGACATAGCCCCTGGTATGTATGTGGAATATGGTGCCTTGCATATTTGATCCGAAAAAGATCCCTCGCGTGACACGGAGAATCGCTAAAGATTCTAAGAAGTCATCAAGTGGTTGACCAGCTCACGCCACATCATGATAGTCAGTTTTCGGCTTTCTCTAATAAGGTGCTCATCCGGTTTAGACCAGGGCACAATCGCAGTAGTTCTCCCTTTACTACCCTAGCTGATAGAGCGGAACGTAAGGTAGCAAGCACAGGAGCCGGGCAACCCAACTATTGACCCAAGACAATGATTCGGAGCTGATGCATATAAGGCCAAACTTGCGACGCTGAAGTATGCTATAGAGAGGTTCGGACTTTTACTGGCAACTCATTTGTTCCCACACCAAGCCCCTGGCAGGTTATGCCTAGGTGTTTCTCTGAAACAACCGTGGGAGCCATATTTGTTGGGGAAACAATGCAGGTGATTAGTTTGGATATTTGTTTAATGGGAACCGAGTGATATGCTAATGATTACTTATGATATATATATATATATATATATATATATATATATATATATATATATATATATATATATATATATAGGACGACAGTTTGGGACACCTAGGTGCCCAAGCTCCTTGCTTGTCAACCTTCGGATTGCTTTAGGATGTGTGCCGATGTGCTAGGTATAGAAAGTAACGGGTATAACCGTTTGCAAGACTTAATTGGAAAGTTATTGCGGATGTACTAATTAATTTCCTATAACTGTGTGAATCAGCGACCACTTGCTCCCATTTGGATGGAGGCATTAATTAGAATGCATGCACCAAAACATTCCCTAGAAAACGAGAATCTACCTAATTATAGCTATGCATGTGTGTGTGAAAAACTTATACTAATTAATGCATAAAAGGAAATTATTAAAAGTTGCCTAATTTTTGCTGTACACACTACACAAGTATTGATAACGCGCCGTTTTAAAAAGATACATGTATGCATAGTGGTGTCTACGTAACTAGAATTATTTCTCTTTGTATGATACCTAGCTGTGTTTAGGGTATATACCCACAAATTCTTTGAGGATAAGAGATATATTTTTGGGTATGTAACCACAATATTATAGTATGATTCGTCGAGTATCACACCTCTGCTACATCTCTATCGGGTATCTTGTATAGATGCTCATAGAACGTAAAAAAACATTTCTCAAGGTAGTTGGTTTACGTACATGTATCCACTTATATTTATGGGTACATACCAATTTTTTTTTTACATCAAGGTACATACATACAAATAAATACTTTGAGTATGCACTGTTTTTTTCGCGAAAACTGAAATATTACAAATATATCGGACTACGTGTGTAGGTATCCAAAATTTAGAATAAATCATAGGGTATATTCCATTCGAGGTATGTACATACAGAGAAACACCATGAGTTGCACCGTATTTTGCGAAAACTTGAGTATGGACTTACAAATATATTGAAAACGTTTGAAGGTATCTAAAACCTAGAATAATCATAGGGTATATAGCTACCCAAGTACAAGTGCACGAGTATTTAGACTATTTTAACATGATTATAGTAGAATTGTTTAAGAAAAGAGATCTTTTACGAGGGAATCAATACCATCCAGTTTTTGGAAACCAGTCAACAATCAATACCGTGAAGCTTATCAATGCATGAAAATAGAAAATGGAAAGAAAATTATATGGAAGGTACTCCTGATTATTTATATTTATTAGCAAAAAAATGCATTAGCGGTTCGGGTTCGACCTAGGTGCTTGGGCACCTAGGTGCCCTAGATAATTTACCTATATATATATATAGGGTCGCGCTATTCGTCACCCTGGGTGAGGAATTCTTATTCCTCACCCTAGTCAGTTTTTATACCCACGGTCAGAACCATAATCTGTAAGGGAAAACACGTTTGTGAGGTAATATTACAGCATGGAAGGAGGAGCCAGTTTGCCGCATCTAACAGTTTGCATGCGAGTAAATTACTCCAAGGAGGAGCCAGTCTGCCGCATCTAACAGTTTGCATGCGAGTAAATTACTCCAAGGAGGAGTCAGTCTGCTGCATCTAACAGTTTGCATGCGAGTAAATTACTCCCTGGATATGAGGAACCAGTCTGGCGCATCTTGACATAATTTTACGGCCACTCGGGTAATCTTATAGTAGCTGGGCGTTCTTGATTTTTGAGATATAAGGCTGCGTTCCTTATTTGATGTATTTTTCGTTAGTTCTTTTACTATCTCTATTGGACTTAGTACACCAGGTCTCTAGCAAAAATGAAATATAGAAATGATTTAAGTAACACAGGCCATTATCACCATTCTGTGGAATGCATTTTTGCTAACAATAAGAAATACACGCAATTCATTCTGTACGCTATGAATATTTTGTTAACAGCGGAACAACAAAGTGGTCTAATAAATAGATTCTGTGTTGTGGTTCTGCTAATTATCTCACATAATAAAAACCATCCTCACAATTACAAATAAAATTCGTTTGGACACAATTGAGTGCTACTTAGCTTGGTAACCAGCAGCATGAAAAATTCAGAAATCACTACTGTATTACAAAACTGAATACTACCAAACTTGAAACTGACTACTGCTGAACTTGATCTTCAAGGAGCTAAATTTGCAGGTGACCAGAGATTTTACGTCAACTTCATCTGTTCAGCAAGCTCTCCAGCGACTGAAACATTACTATCCATGAGCTGTAACCAACATATAGTATCCTATTAATAGTACTGCACCCTTTAGGTTCACTTTTCTTCTCACCAAAACCTAAATTTTGCTTTTGGTTACTAGAAAAAGAAAGCCTGAAATTTCAATTCAACATTAGTAGTACCCACCATAGATACGGAGACGTTAATGTCTATCCCTCGTACATTAACCATCATCCGCTTGAACAGATACCTGACAAACAGAATATTTTCTCACAAGTGTACCAACACACAAGCACATATAACACTTGAACGGTTAATAGGCTTCGCAAACCTAAAATTGGAAACAATGTTGAAATCAAAGACATCACAGATTGATTTCGGATGTACCAAATTCATCGGAATCACATGAACCCATAACACGCCGGATGCATGGTATGAATGAAAAATATAAAAGGCCAAACTCTGTTTCCTAAATCTTGCCAAACCATATTTAAGAACCGCGGTCTGAAATCAGGCTATATCATGAATAAAATTGTCTCTGATCATGTATATAACCTGAATACGGCTCTTACTACTTAAACTGAAGATGTAGTTCTTCGTCCATTAGAAATAATACTTGTGTGGCTGGAGGTGGACCCACCTGATCAGCAGGTAGCATGCATTAGAAAATAATAACATCATCTTCATAACTGAAATAAAATTGCTGGCTAGTATCCATTTGCTAATAAAATCAATTCATAATTGATGTGTATTCATGAGAAGTTAGAACAAAAACTGATACCATAACTCCATAATTGATGGGGTACAGAATCCAATATCATTCGCTTTTGATAAATCAGCCTGACTAAATGTGGCAATACCAGTGTGCTAATATTCATCTATCTGGTATGGTGCAAGGAGCGTGTATCTTTTTGGCATCAGACATCTTGTAGTTTTGGACTCCAGGCAAGGTTTACCTCTTTTTACTGACATAGTACACTGCTGTACTCTGCACATATTGTAAGAAATAAGAATCCCTGTGCCTTGATTTTTAATAAAATGGAGCCGGGGAGACTTATTTGTATAGAAAAAAGAGACTTCAAATTGCTGGGTTGGGTATCTCTACATGGAATTGAAGTTTCAAACACTAGCTAGTTGAGTGGTCATTCTTATGCTATTCTAGGTCAGTGCGCCTGCCATAAAAATGATAACATGTTAGCTTAGAAATATATGATGGAATGTGCGTTCAACTAAAAGCATTGGATGTTGCAAGTTTTCATATTATATAATTTGTGAACTCAGGAAGTATTATTGTCAAAGTAAAATGATGGAAGTCCTAAACTATTCAGGTAACTTATAGGCATCACCTGAAGGTGTATGATGTCACACTCTTTGCATACATCGTTCCCCTGAATTTAGAAAAACTACATTTAATAGCAAATATGGTAAAAGATAGGTCTGTTATGGGACAGAGGGAATTGGTCTCACAAACATGGAAGTGCATCTCAAAAATAAAGTTCAGATAGGAGCCAATTGGCACTACTGGAAACTAACATTATCCGTTGCCTACAGGGATATATCACAAATATTCCCTCTGTTCCATAATATGAGAATGTTTTTCTGGATGCATCATTCCTAATAAAACAAGGCATGACATCTCCATTGTCTTAGAAATTGAACTTTGAAGGCAAGAGAAGTATGCTAAGCACCATGATTTCTCTACAAATTATGTAATGAAACAGGGGAAGAAATTTTTGACCAAATGGAGCCATCAAATACCTTACATTTAAGAAAAGACACATTTGTATCCTTTAGCAAGATCATTGAATCCAAAGGTTTACATTTCTTTCTATTTAGAGGTATGATCAGCCCTGATGACAGTGGTTTGATGGACTTGAAATCTAACAAAACGTTATACTCCCTATCAGGAAGTCAATGACATTGTGCATTAAGATCACAATTACTTGGGCTTCAATGATTTGTGCTTATTTTTGGGAGTGATTCTTAGTTGCTCACAGTGTGTGGCTTGTTATTTTCACACTTTCTTGTGCTTTGCCCTTTCTGGTTTCCTTCTGCGCCTTATTCTGCAACAGGGCAGATTCACAATGATGGGATGACCATCCTAATATAGTAGCAGCATCCCAAATCCACCAAGTGAAAACGGCTGGGCATTGCTCCTTTTTTTGTAGCAATGGAGCTCCAAAGAAGAAATAAGGAACAATTCATCCAAAATAGAAAAAAATGTCAAGAAACAGGGCTGAATCTTGGAAGATACTCTAGTGTTGTTCCTCCGCAGAGTTGAGCTCGTCCTCTTCTCCTCCTGCATGATCATCCCCTCCTCGAATTGATCTCGCATCTGAGCGAAGGTCTACTCCATCACCCCCTTCAGTATGCAAGCTCCCTCTTTTCATTCATCTCCTTCCTTGTACTTCTTCCTCTTTCTTAGCCCCGTTCCCAAAAAATCAAGAACCCTAACCCTAAAAAATTAGAAATTCATGGAGGAGGAAAGGGAAAGGTACGGGAGGAAGATCTTACCAGAGAGAATACCACCGGTGATGGAGATGGACGCCGGAGAAGGACGTTGCCATCCCCGAGCTCGCACCGAATCGTTGCAGTGCCCAATTCCCCTCATGGTCACTACTCTGCATGACGAGGGAAAAGGGGGGGGGGGTACTCCACGTACGAGAGAGGGGAGTGGACCTCCCGATCGTCCCTCCGGCACCGTCACCATCGCTATCGCCGCCTCAGCAATCGTCGTCGGAGAGGATGGTCCGGGGTGAGAGGAACCGTGTCGAGCCCACCTACTGGTCGCTTAACTGCTCATAGGTCATAGCTGATTAGAAAAAAAAACAAATAGGTACGGGGAGAATTGCTTAACCACTGCCATAAAGTTAAATTTACGGCAGTGCAACAGAATTTTATATCAGTCGAGATTTGCTTAACCAGAACGTACCTCGGTCGATATACTTTTTTTTGCGAGGAGCTCGGTCGATGGACTGGGGTGAAGAATAGCTTATTCTTCACCCTGGGTCACTAATAGAGTTTCTATATATATATATGTGTGTGTGTGTGTGTGTGTGTGTGTGTGTGTGTGTGTGTGTGTGTGTGTGTGTGTAAGTCATCCTCCCGGCTATTTGACATGCTCGGGGTTGGAGGCGGAGGAACAAGCATAGTACAAGCTCGAGAAATAGAGTGCGGTCTACAAAAAGTTATTTTGGACCTCCTGTCGCACATCTGCGCCGCTGATACGTCTCCAACGTATCTATAATTTTTGATTGCTCCATGCTATATTATCTTCTGTTTTGGACATTATTGGGCTTTATTATTCACTTTTATATTATTTTTGGGACTAACCTATCCGGAGGCCCAGCCCAGGATTGTTGTTTTTGCCTATTTCAGAGTTTCGCAGAAAAAGAATATCAAACGGAGTCCAAACGGAATGAAACCTTCGGGAACGTGATTTTCGGAACGAACATGATCCAGGAGACTTGGACCCTACGTCAAGCAACCAACAGGGAAGCCACGAGGTATGGGGCGCGCCTACCCCCCAGGCGCGCCCTCCACCCTCGTGGGCCCCCTATTGCTCCACTGACGTACTCATTCCTCCTATATATACCTACGTACCCCCAAACGATCAAAAAAGGAGCCAAAACCCTAATTCCACCGCTGAACTTTCTGTATCCACAAGATCCCATCTTGGGGCATGTTCTGGAACTCCGTCGGAGGGGGCATCGATCACGGAGGGCTTCTATATCAACACCATAGCCTCTCGGATGATGTGCGAGTAGTTTACCTCAGACCTTCGGGTCCATAGTTATTAGCTAGATGGCTTCTTCTCTCTTTTTGGATCTCAATACAATGTTCTCTCCCTCTCTCGTGGAGATCTATTCGATGTAATCTTCTTTTGCGGTGTGTTTGTTGAGACCAATGAATTGTGGGTTTATGATCAAGTTTATCTATCAACAATATTTGGATCTCCTGAATTCTTATATGTATGACTGGTTATCTTTGCAAGTCTCTTCGAGGATAACAAGATGGTTTTTTTTATCATATTGTATGAATTTATCCCTCTACATCATGTCATCTTGCTTAAAGCGTTACTCTGTTCTTATGAACTTAATACTCTAGATGCATGCTGGATAGCGGTTGATGTGTGGAGTAATAGTAGTAGATGCAGGCAGGAGTCGGTCTACTTATCTCGGACGTGATGCCTATATACATGATCATACCTATATATTCTCATAACTATGCTCAATTCTGTCAATTGCTCAACAGTAATTTGTTCACCCACCGTAAAATACTTATGCTCTTGAGAGAAGCCACTAGTGAAACCTATGGCCCCCGGGTCTATCTTCCATCATATTAATATTCCAACACTTAGTTATTTTCATTGCCTTTTTATTTTACTTTGCATCTTTATCATAAAAATACCAAAAATATTATCTTATCATATTGTGACACCCCCAAAAATTTGGCCTTGTTTTAATGAATTAAATTTTTTGCCAGGAATTAAAACTTTGAATTTCCGAGCTCCTTTTTTATTTTTAAATCATTTCCTTCCCTGTGATGATGAGTTTTTCCCAGAGAGAAAACTTTCCAAATATGTCATTGGACTTATTTAATCTGTCAAGAGAAACTTTCCCTTATTTAATATAACTAATTAAATAATTAAGTTGCTTGATCTTTACTTTCTTGGAAATGGTTTTTCAAGGTTATATGGCCATATTTGAACTATAACCATTGGATAAATTCACCTAAAATTCTAACCAAAAATTGGAGATGTCATGTGATGTTTTTAAATCACTTTTATACAAAAATATCTTTTATTTATGTAATAATTTGAGCTCTGCATCAATTTTTCCTTCTCTGGTCCAGAGTGCAATTTGCACTACAACCCTTTTAAATAATTCTTTCTAGCCTCCACCAAAATTATGGGATATTGGTAGTAGCATATGATTCAACATTATGCAAAAACCTAGTGCTGTTCTTTGAAAATTTTGAGTCAATCAACCTCTTTTTCATTCTGGTCCAGCCTTGTGATTTCTACTGCAACCCTATTTAATTTTGCTCCAAAGATCTTGTGTTTTCTCCTACTTGTAGACAGCCCTACCAAACCCCTAAATCCAGGAGCATGCACCCATTGGATTAATTTTGGTTCATGAAATAATGTCATTTATTTCCTGTCCAGAATTGTAGTTTTGCAAAACTTGCACTAACAAGTTTGTGCTTTTCACAAACTAACCTCACCACTCTCTCTTGCATCTAAGGAGACCCTGATCTGGAGGATTTGGCCACCCCAAGAAGAGCCTAGGTGCCTGTGGCATTTTGTCAAACACCTGGAGAGCATAGCCAGATTTGGCATGGATTCAAGTTTACACTGTGAACTTGGTCACCTGACCTAACAACCATGCCCATTCACCCTCTATCTAACCCTAACCCAGCCCTGTTTCTTCCCAGCCTCAACCGCGACCTCTAGCATGCCCTGGCATTACGTCGAGCACGTCCCGTGCACGCCCGGAGCGCGAGCAGAGCGTGCGTTTGGCACGCGTTTTGCACGTGCCGCGCCCGAGCCGACGCGTCGCGCCCCTGGCCTTGCCTCCACTGCAGAGCCACGCCACGCACGTCCCTCCTCACCGCAACACGCCAAGCCGCCCCTCGCCACGTCCCCGACAGGCCAGGAGCTAGCCGCCACGGCCGCCGACAGCCCCTGCTCCGTTCAGCGCCGCCCAAGCCTCTTCCGCTCGCCACCTGGCCCCTGGAACAGCGCGAGCTCATCCACGAGTGTGTCCGCTAGCGCTCGTCGCCGCCACGACGCCCTAGCTACAGAATGGCGGTCGCCGGCGACCTTATCCGCAGCCGCCGCGGAACCGCCTTGCCACGCCTATAAAAGGAGGCCCCGAGCTTCCCCGAGCACGCAGGCAACCTCAGGCCACCCCAATGGCGCTCCCCTACCTCACATTCGACCCGGGGAGGCCTCCTTCCTCATCTCCGGCAACTCCTGCCGCCGCCACCGCCCCGGCCAATCCGGCACCTCCAGTACCTCCCCCTCTCCGTTCGCTTCGCCAGGAACCTCCTCATCCTCCCGTGAAACCGTCCCCCTACTCAATTTTGATCGGGAACCACCGCAGCCCCAAAATCACTTCGCCCCCGAAACCATCTCCGCCGCGAAGCTCGTCGCCGGCAACTCCGTCCACGTCGGCGACCATAGCGGGTACCCCCGAGTTCGTCTCGACCTCCTGAGCACGCCCATGCACTCAGATCACCGAGGGACGCCGCCATTCGCCGGCGAGCCTCGCCGGAGCTCCGCCCCTGTTCGGTCAGGGGGAGACGACGCGCGCGTGGGCCAGTCAAACCTGACCAGTGGGCCAGGCGGGCCCACTGTCGGTGACTCACGCGGCAGCCACGCTGGATAAGTGGAGGCGTAAAAGGCGCAAATACGTCTTCTCTGTCCGAAAGCGTAATCTCTTTTGAAACGTTTTCTTTTTCCTGATTTTATTAAAAACAGATTTTTACCACAACTTTGACTGCCTATAACTTGTTAAATATAACTCCAAATGAGTTGATTCTTTTTCCTACCTTCCTCAAATTTGGTCTAGTTTATTTTAAGTTTTATTTGAAAATTTTCCAAACAACTTTTTTGTACTGTTTTTGAAATATGTGTTATTTGCATATTTTTGGAAATAGGATTTTTGGGAGAGAAGGAAGCTTTCAAAAAAATTTGGAGAGCACCCCACCTCTCCACACCATTAAAGGCAAGCATTCTGAACCCTGGCATAATGTTTTGGTGTGTTATTTGACACGTTTATAACACCATCTTATTTCAGAGGACTTGTTATTTTATGTGACATGATCATTTGCATGGAAGCATATTAGTGATTTCCTTGCTGTTGGAAATGAATATAAGTGTGATGGTAATCAACCTCATGTGCCTTGCATGCATGCCGGAAAGGAATCCGGGAAAGCCTCGGCCTTGGGTAGGCGTGAGCTTATCGCCGGTCCCCGTCAGGACGGTTATGTCCGGTATGGCATGGTAAGGTATATTGAGTTGTGCTTTTGTTGATTGAAATATATGTGTTTACATGTCTTGCAGGGAACTTATAAACCTCCTGAGTCGACCGTAGACCGAGTCTTGTTTCCAGTAACCCCCATACTTGATATGTACTACCACTTGTCCCTGCCGCAGGTAGGGTATGGTTCAGTAAGTCGTCAACCCCTTTCAAGCACACACCGTACAGAGAGGCCATGGTGGAAGATATCGGTTGTAGCCGGTAGGCATGCCACCTGGTCCGGGGGCATGGGTGTTTCCGGTTGAGACCGAGAGGGGAGGCCACCCCTTAGAGCGCGCGATATAAATTTGATCCCATGCTACGCGAGGTTGTAGCCTCCCCACTTAGAGTTTTGCTTAACAAGTGTCGTGGGTGATTCCAGACACCGATGAGTTAAGCTGGTGTGTGCAAGTTAGGCGTGTTTTCAACTAAAAGGCCGTAGACGGAATTAGCCCCGATGGACTAAAGGAATCCGTTACTCGTGGGTAAAGAGTACACCCTCTGCAGAGATTAAAACCTATTCGAATAGCCGTGTCCATGGTTAAGGATTACAGTCTGGGATGGGTCAAGTGTTGGTCTTAGTGTCGGTCTTCGGAGGAGAGATTATTAAACCAGAACTTGGACCGTGACTTGTGACTTGTGAAGATTATGATTATTATCTTGTGATGGACTAACCCGTTGCATGATTTATATTATCGAGTATCCCTGGACGGTTCTACCTCCTGGATATTCATTGTGATTATTTATCTTGTAAGCCCTTTATGTGGTGTCGCTCAGACGCTCGACTGTGGCATTTCTTTTAAAGCCCTTTATGTGGTGTCGCTCAGACGCCCGATTGTGGCATTTCTTTTAAAGCCCTTTATGTGGTGTCGCTCAGACGCCCGACTGTGGCATTTCTTTTAAAGCCCTTTATGTGGTGTCGCTCAGACACCCGACTGTGGCATTTCTTTTAAAGCCCTTTATGTGGTGTTGCTCAGACGCGCGACTGCGGCATTTTATTCCCACTCTATTACTGCTTATTCATGTTGCATGATAATAACCTGCTTGCATGCATAAAAGATGTTTTATTTATGACTGGCGATGTGATCATAGAATTTTTTTTAGTGCATGATTATCAATTATATTATACCTGTGTTCTAAATGTTTGCGAGTACATTCAAAGTACTCACTGGCTTGTCCCTGGCTATTGTCTTGGCCAGATTTCTGCTTGGAGAGGAGCGTGGCGATGACAGCCTCGAGTCCTAAGCAACGGTGATAGCAGCCTCGCGAAGATAGGAGTTAACCTGGTCAGCTGTTCCTGTGGGAAATGGAGTCCCATAGACACTGATGTCTCACAAACCGCTTCCGTCATCAACCACTAGAAACCCAATTGTTGTACTCACAGGCCAGAATGGTCTTGTACTACATATTTTGTATTTTGCTTGAGATTTCTGTATCAAGCTGGAGCCTCATCAGCTAACAGTAATCCTGGGGCTGATGAGCACGACGGTCTTTTTCTGGAAATTTATACCCGGAAAACCCGGTCGTGACAGACTTGGTATCAGAGCCAGGCTGACCATTGGCTAATCCTATCTTAGCCAGGTCGAAAAACTTAGGCAAACCAACCCACTAGACCTTAGCCAAACCCCAGCCAAGCTTCTCGTGCAAGATAGCCACACAGTAATCCCGACACTTTTGGCAGTCGGTGCCCAACCTATCAGCCTAGCCTGTCGATCGCACACCAGTGACCGATGGCAAAAATGTCTCATTCGCAAGCGTGCGAAGGAAGACTCCGTTCCCTTTTCTATAAAAAGGGCACGCTAGCCTCAACCCAGCACAGCACAGTCTCTTCCCCAACCTAGCCACAATGCCTGGCCCCATAGTGCACAACGAGACCACAGCAACCAACCTTGGAGGTTTTGTGACCATCCTCGCAAACCTCACCCGTCGTGCCTATGCGTTAGAGGAGCCACCAGAATATGTTGTGTACCAAGGACCCATGAGCGGTGAAGACCGTCAATTCTGGGCCACTGTACACATCTACGGTAGGGGTCTAGCACCCGAGCGCCCCTACAGGTTCACCGGAAGAACAACTTCCTTTGAGCCACAAGCCATACAACTAGCTGCTCGAGAGGCTATAGTTCATCTCAGGCACTTGTCGCCCAGAGTTAACTGTCGCTCGTTCCACTACTACCCCAGACGTGAAGGGTATGGTAGACCACCCCAAGTTGCCAACGGAGATCACGAGACAGATCCTGCATTGTTGCACCTGGTGCGCTATGTAAGTGCACTAGAGGAACTGTGCGATCAAATCACTATTGATTTAATTGCAGCTCGTGGAGAGCTGGTTCGTCGAGCCCCGGCGAGAGAAGAAAACGAGCCCAACGCCGACAACCCAGTCGTGCTGTTTGGACAACCGATCGAGACCCCGAGATCAGCTCCAGCCATCAGCCGAGATGCTTTGATGACCCCAGAAGTGCTTCGTCGCCTTTTGGGAGCACACTCCAACGGGGTTGTGGCCAACAATCCCCGCGATGGTCATCATCACTACCCCGACCCTGCAGTTCCTCCGCCATCTCCGACTAATCCCGGCAGTGAGACACGTGGAGAAGCCTCGACATCCACCAGGCACGCCCGTTTAGACATAAACGAGGTAGACTAAGCCGTACGAGTAGTACCGAGTCTCAGTGTATCCTCACTTTGTAATCATGCGACCGTGTATATTAACGCAGCCTGTCGTTGTGCCTCTGTTTTAATAGTAGCCTTGCATATTTGGTCAGCGCATAGTTGCATATTTTTCCGGGCACAACTACCAAAACCAACCCGACGACAACCACAGTAACACGTCTCTTTATGAGATATGTGTATCTCTGACACTGACCTGACCTTTGGAGCTAAGCTGGCAAATTTATTACCTTTCACCACGGTAAAACGAATCCGGCTCCATTGCTATATAAAGGCCACCTTGTGACCTTACCCAGCAACCCTCACCTTGTGCACCACACTCACAACTTTTTCCTGTCATGCCGAGCCCCAGCATTCATCTGAGAACCCCAGATGCAACCCCAGGTAGCTTTGTCAAAATATTGTGGGATTTTACCCGCAGTACCATGGGTTCTACCCAGCCACCTCAGTACGAGCTGTTCAAATCAAGGATCACCCCTTCCACCTCGGAATATTGGGCAGCAGTGCACATCCCTCCCGTAGACTCCAATCAAGATCCAACGGAAGTTTCCTTCGTGGGGAAATCTATGCCAACCCCACACTTGGCCATAGAAGCTGCTGCGAAAGAAGCGATTGCTCGCCTTCGATCCGCAGTACCCTATGCCCGCGAACGAGGATATTATTACTTCCCGAGCCGTGCAGCACCCGGAGGAGTGACATCTTTTCCCGGTGGACGCATTGAGAGAGACCCAGTCCTGGCCAACCTTGTCCAGTACGTCATCGCTCAAGAACGTTTAACCCAACGTGTGATGGGTTATCTTCAGAGCCTCGCAGATTTAAATCCTCAGATCGCCATCGGCAGAGCACTAAGGCCCGACCAGGAGAGACACGTGCATCGACTGGTCAATCCACTTCCCCCGATAGAAGAGGAGTGTATCCCAGTACCAGAGACATTTTCTAGGGACCCCGTCCAGTTACCGTTTCCATTTTAGACGTCGCTGCAGTGTTCATTATTTGCAACATTTATTTATGTGTGTGACCTATGCGTGATATCCTGAGTTTGTACGACGAGTCAAATATTTGGCTTCTACTAATGTATGTAGTTTTTGTTGTGGTTTATACTCCTTTAAATTAACTGTTTTTCCTCGCAAAATTCTGGAGTGAGATTTCTTTTCCCTGAGTTGCTACATCTACACTTTCTCACGGCGTGGATGTATTAACTTCACACAGCACCAGGTAGCAGACTCACAACCATTACCATTCGAACACATACACTGTTTGCAAAACTTTGCAACGGTGTTACATCCAGCTAATCACCCCCCTAACAACAGTTAGCACCCGGCACACCCCATCTACTCCTCGTGATCACCACCACCGCGGAGAGCCAACACCCGAGCAGCAGCGTCGCGACGATCGTCGAGGATCATCGCGCACAGGAGCACAGAGAGCCCCAGCAGTGTCGCCAGCCCTCCGCATATCAGGATCGCAAACCAGTCCGGCATCGCCTCCGCCATTAGGGCCTAACCCGAGCTTTTGTAAGCAGTAATGGAGGGAGGAGGAGGAGAAGTGAGGCCAGGTGTGAGGAAGAAGAGAGAGGCACCCCGGCCATTTTATAGCTCGAGCTCGGTGTACGGTGGGCGAAGTCCACCAACGCCGCTCGTCGCCGATCGCCGGTGTTCGGAGTCGAATCCGCAAGCAGTGCCGACAGCGCGCTGGCCCGCGAGGTGAGTGCACGCTGCACCGGCAGCTAGCACGCCGCGCACTACCACGGTACGGCCTAGATGCCCTACACACTAGGCGTCGCCGGTGGAGAAAGCGCGCGGGAGAGAGGAAGAAGAAAGAGCCAGAGGGAGAAGAAGAGGCTGACAGTGGGCCCCGGGTCCACCTGTCGGCCAGAGAGAGCACTGTGCTCTCGGGTACGACCAGCGTATTTTTAAATTTAGAAGTTATTCTAAATTTATATCCAGCGTAGAAATCTCACGTTTTTGTCCCGAACCGTAGACTTTTCCACGCAGCACCAGTTTTCACACTGTGGTTTTTCACCACTTATTGCCCTCTCACTAAAGCCACATCTTTATTGCGTAATATTTTCTTAACACAGCTTTTAACAAATCTCGAGGACGAGATTTTTCTTAAGGGGGGTAGTGTTGTGACACCCCCAAAAATTTGGCCTTGCTTTAATGAATTAAATTTTTTTGCCAGGAATTAAAACTTTGAATTTCTGAGCTCCTTTTTTATTTTTAAATCATTTCCTTCCCTGTGATGATGAGTTTTTCCCAGAGAGAAAACTTTCCAAATATGTCATTGGACTTATTTAATCTGTCAAGAGAAACTTTCCCTTATTTAATATAACTAATTAAATAATTAAGTTGCTTGATCTTTACTTTCTTGGAAATGGTTTTTCAAGGTTATATGGCCATATTTGAACTATACCATTGGATAAATTCACCTAAAATTCTAACCAAAAATTGGAGATGTCATGTGATGTTTTTAAATCAGTTTTATAAAAAAATATCTTTTATTTATGTAATAATTTAATCTCTGCATCAATTTTTCCTTCTCTGGTCCAGAGTGCATTTTGCACTACAACCCTTTTAAATAATTCTTTCTAGCCTCCACCAAAATTATGGGATATTGGTAGTAGCATATGATTCAACATTATGCAAAAACCTAGTGCTGTTCCTTGAAAATTTTGAGTCAATCAACCTCTTTTTCATTCTGATCCAACCTTGTGATTTCTACTGCAACCCTATTTAATTTTGCTCCAAAGATCTTGTGTTTTCTCCTACTTGTAGACAGCCCTACCAAACCCCTAAATCCAGGAGCATGCACCCATTGGATTAATTTTGGTTCATGAAATAATGTCATTTATTTCCTGTCCAGAATTGTAGTTTTGCAAAACTTGCACTAACAAGTTTGTGATTTTCACAAACTAACCTCACCACTCTCTCTTGCATCTAAGGAGACCCTGATCTGGAGGATTTGGCCACCCCCAAGAAGAGCCTAGGTGCCTGTGGCATTTTGTCAAACACCTGGAGAGCATAGCCAGATTTGGCATGGATTCAAGTTTACACTGTGAACTTGGTCGCCTGACCTAACAACCATGCCCATTCACCCTCTATCTAACCCTAACCCAGCCCTGTTTCTTCCCAGCCTCAACCGCGACCTCTAGCATGCCCTGGCATTACGTCGAGCACGTCCCGTGCACGCCCGGAGCGCGAGCAGAGCGTGCGTTTGGCACGCGTTTTGCACGTGCCGCGCCCGAGCCGACGCGTCGCGCCCCTGGCCTTGCCTCCACTGCAGAGCCACGCCACGCACGTCCCTCCTCACCGCAACACGCCAAGCCGCCCCTTGCCACGTCCCCGACAGGCTAGGAGCTAGCCGCCACGGCCGCCGACAACCCCTGCTCCGTTCAGCGCTGCCCAAGCCTCTTCCGCTCGCCACCTGGCCCCTGGAACAGCGCGAGCTCATCCACGAGTGTGTCCGCTAGCGCTCGTCGCCACCACGACGCCCTAGCTACAGAATGGCGGTCGCCGGCGACCTAATCCGCAGCCACCGTGGAACCGCCTTGCCACGCCTATAAAAGGAGGCCCCGAGCTTCCCCGAGCATGCAGGCAACCTCAGGACACCCCAATGGCGCTCCCCTACCTCACATTCGACCCGGGGAGGCCTCCTTCCTCATCTCCGGCAACTCCTGCCGCCGCCACCGCCCCGGCCAATCCGGCACCTCCAGTACCTCCCCCTCTCCATTCGCTTCGCCAGGAACCTCCTCATCCTCCCGTGAAACCGTCCCCCTACTCAATTTTGATCGGGAACCACCGCAGCCCCAATATCACTTCGCCCCCGAAACCATCTCCGCCGCGAAGCTCGTCGCCGGC
>NC_057797.1:115484137-115505663 GCF_018294505.1 Triticum aestivum | reverse complement strand
CGAGCTTCCCCGAGCACGCAGGCAACCTCAGGCCACCCCAATGGCGCTCCCCTACCTCACATTCGACCCGGGGAGGCCTCCTTCCTCATCTCCGGCAACTCCTGCCGCCGCCACCGCCCCGGCCAATCCGGCACCTCCAGTACCTCCCCCTCTCCATTCGCTTCGCCAGGAACCTCCTCATCCTCCCGTGAAACCGTCCCCCTACTCAATTTTGATCGGGAACCACCGCAGCCCCAAT
Source organism: Triticum aestivum (assembly GCF_018294505.1). Taxonomy (NCBI): domain Eukaryota; kingdom Viridiplantae; phylum Streptophyta; class Magnoliopsida; order Poales; family Poaceae; genus Triticum; species Triticum aestivum. The sequence continues at coordinate 115,505,425 of NC_057797.1, read as the reverse complement.
ATCACTTCGCCCCCGAAACCATCTCCGCCGCGAAGCTCGTCGCCGGCAACTCCGTCCACGTCGGCGACCATAGCGGGTACCCCCGAGTTCGTCTCGACCTCCTGAGCACGCCCATGCACTCAGATCACCGAGGGACGCCGCCATTAGCCGGCGAGCCTCGCCGGAGCTCCGCCCCTGTTCGGTCAGGGGGAGACGACGCGCGCGTGGGCCAGTCAAACCTGGCCAGTGGGCCAGGCGGGCCCACTGTCGGTGACTCACGCGGCAGCCACGCTGGATAAGTGGAGGCGTAAAAGGCGCAAATACGTCTTCTCTGTCCAAAAGCGTAATCTCTTTTGAAACGTTTTCTTTTTCCTGATTTTATTAAAAACAGATTTTTACCACAACTTTGACTGCCTATAACTTGTTAAATATAACTCCAAATGAGTTGATTCTTTTTCCTACCTTCCTAAAATTTGGTCTAGTTTATTTTAAGTTTTATTTGAAAATTTTCCAAACAACTTTTTGTACTGTTTTTGAAATATGTGTTATTTGCATATTTTTGGAAATAGGATTTTTGGGAGAGAAGGAAGCTTTCAAAAAAATTTGGAGAGCACCCCACCTCTCCACACCATTAAAGGCAAGCATTCTGAACCCTGGCATAATGTTTTGGTGCGTTATTTGACACGTTTATAACACCATCTTATTTCAGAGGACTTGTTATTTTATGTGACATGATCATTTGCATGGAAGCATATTAGTGATTTCCTTGCTGTTGGAAATGAATATAAATGTGATGGTAATCAACCTCATGTGCCTTGCATCCATGCCGGAAAGGAATCCGGGAAAGCCTCGGCCTTGGGTAGGCGTGAGCTTATCGCCGGTCCCCGTCAGGACGGTTATGTCCGGTATGGGATGGTAAGGTATATTGAGTTGTGCTCTTGTTGATTGAAATATATGTGTTTACATGTCTTGCAGGGAACTTATAAACCTCCTGAGTCGACCGTAGACCGAGTCTTGTTTCCAGTAACCCCCATACTTGATATGTACCCCCACTTGTCCCTGCCGCAGGTAGGGTATGGTTCAGTAAGTCGTCAACCCCTTTCAAGCACACACCGTACAGAGAGGCCATGGTGGAAGATATCGGTTGTAGCCGGTAGGCATGCCACCTGGTCCGGGGGCATGGGTGTTTCCGGTTGAGACCGAGAGGGGAGGCCACCCCTTAGAGCGCGCGATATAAATTTGATCCCATGCTACGCGAGGTTGTAGCCTCCCCACTTAGAGTTTTGCTTAACAAGTGTCGTGGGTGATTCCAGACACCGATGAGTTAAGCTGGTGTGTGCAAGTTAGGCGTGTTTTCAACTAAAAGGCCGTAGACGGAATTAGCCCCGATGGACTAAAGGAATCCATTACTCGTGGGTAAAGAGTACACCCTCTGCACAGATTAAAACCTATTCGAATAGCCGTGTCCATGGTTAAGGATTACAGTCTGGGATGGGTCAAGTGTTGGTCCTAGTGTCGGTCTTCGGAGGAGAGATTATTAAACCAGAACTTGGACCGTGACTTGTGACTTGTGAAGATTATGATTATTATCTTGTGATGGACTAACCCGTTGCATTATTTATATTATCAAGTATCCCTGGACGGTTCTACCTCCTGGATATTCATTGTGATTATTTATCTTGTAAGCCCTTTATGTGGTGTCGCTCAGACGCCCGACTGTGGCATTTCTTTTAAAGCCCTTTATGTGGTGTCACTCAGACGCCCGATTGTGGCATTTCTTTTAAAGCCCTTTATGTGGTGTCGCTCAGACGCCCGACTGTGGCATTTCTTTTAAAGCCCTTTATGTGGTGTCGCTCAGACACCCGACTGTGGCATTTCTTTTAAAGCCCTTTTTGTGGTGTTGCTCAGACGCCCGACTGCGGCATTTTATTCCCACTCTATTACTGCTTATTCATGTTGCATGATAATAACCTGCTTGCATGCATAAAAGATGTTTTATTTATGACTGGCGATGTGATCATAGAATTTTTTTTAGTGCATGATTATCAATTATATTATACCTATGTTCTAAATGTTTGTGAGTACATTCAAAGTACTCACTGGCTTGTCCCTGGCTATCGTCTTGGCCAGATTTCTGCTTGGAGAGGAGCGTGACGATGACAGCCTCGAGTCCTAAGCAACGGTGATAGCAGCCTCGCGAAGATAGGAGTTAACCTGGTCAGCTGTTCCTGTGGGAAATGGAGTCCCATAGACACTGATGTCTCACAAACCGCTCCCGTCATCACCCACTAGAAACCCAATTGTTGTACTCACAGGCCAGAATGGTCTTGTACTACATATTTTGTATTTTGCTTGAGATTTCTGTATCAGCTGGAGCCTCATCAGCTAACAGTAATCCTGGGGCTGATGAGCACGACGGTCTTTTTTTGGAAATTTATACCCGGAAAACCCGGTCGTGACACATATCTATCAGATCTCACTCTTGTAAGTGACCGTGTAGGGATTGACAACCCCTTATCGCATTGGTTGCGAGGATTTATTTGTTTTGTGTAGGTGCGAGGGACTCGTGCGTAGCCTCCTACTGGATTGATACCTTGGTTCTCAAAAACTGAGGGAAATACTTATGGTACTTTGCTGCATCACCCTTTCCTCTTCAAGGAAAAACCAACGTAGTGCTCAAGAGGTAGCAAGAAGGATTTCTGGCGCCGTTGCCGGGGAGGTCTACGCAAAAGTCAACATACCAAGTACCCATCACAAACCCTTATCACCCGCATTACATTATTTTCCATTTGCCTCTCGTTTTCCTCTCCCCCACTTCACCCTTGCCGTTTTATTCGCCCTCTCTTTTCCGTTCGCCTCTTTTCCGTTTGCTTGTCGTTATGGCGAGTCCTCTATCTTCTCGGCTGTCTCCCAAGAACGAAGTTCTAAATTTTAAGCAATGGGAGGGAGAAAATCTAAAAGACGCTTGGTATAGAATTTGCAATGCTCAAAATAGATCTACCAGGAAGCAATCTACTTCTGTTCTTATTCGCAATTTTTATGTAGGCGCTACTCCTTGGTACAGATATATCCTTGATACCATTACCGGAGGGAACTTCTTGGGTTTCCATACTTTTGATTCTTATAATGCTATGATAGATTTGTTTGGCTCACCACCTCTTTTGGTTAATGGAACTATGTTAACTTTGGATCATGTAATGCAAAGACTTGAAATTATTGAGAATAAGGTTGCTACTATAGAGTTAATTGAAAATTTAGATAAAAAGATCCAGAACCAAATCACTCAATATGGATCTAAAGTAGGAGTCGCTTTGAAAAATATTAAAGAAAAGAAACCTATAGTTAATGAGAAAATAAATCAGGATTCCACTAGAATCGATAAACTTGAGGATATTATTACCAACTTGCGAACCTCTTTTTCTTCCATAAAGAATACTCCAAGTCCTCCCACTAAAATTGCCAAGCTTATGTATGTTACTAAAAATAAGGGTGAATCCTCTAGTAAGGAAATTGCAGATCTCAAATCTATAAGTATTCATCCCAATCTTTTTGCTATCATTAAGGAACCAATTGTTACAAATGAATTTTTCGATCTTGTGCCTAAAAGTTTGATAATCAATAAAAAGAAAGAAATTCCTAAGGATGGTAGATGCCTCATTGAAGAATTACCTACCAAAGATGGCAATACCTAGATCTATCCTTGCTTTTTATGCCTAGCTAGGGGCGTTAAACGATAGCGCTTGTTGGGGGGCAACCCAATTTTATTTTTATTCCTTGATTTTTGCTCCTGTTTAGTAATAAATAATTTATCTAGCCTTTGTTTTGGTTGTGTTTTTTTGTGTTCAATTAGTGTTTGTGCCAAGTAGAACCGTTGGGAAGACTTGGGGAAAGTCTTGTTAATCTTGCTGTAAAAAATAGAAACTCTAGCGCTCACGAGAACTGCTGCCATTTTTATTTGGAAAGTGCTATTTAGTTAATTATTTTTGCAGATGATTAATAGATAAATTCCTAACGTCCAGAAATTTATTGTAGAATTTTTGGGGTTCCAGATCTTGCGCTAGCTACAGATTACTACAGACTATTCTGTTTTTGACAGATTCTGTTTTTCGTGTGTTGTTTGCTTATTTTGATGAATCTATGGCTAGTAAAATAGTTTATAAACCATAGAGAAGTTGGAATAGAGTAGTTTTAACACCAATATAAATAAATAATGAGTTCATTACAGTACCTTGAAGTGGTCTTTTGTTTTCTTTCGTTAACGGAGCTCACGAGATTTTCTACGTTAAGTTTTGTGTTGTGAAGATTTCAAGTTTTGGGTAAGGATTTGATGGATTATGGAACAAGGAATGGCAAGAGACTAAGATTGGGGATTCCCGTGGCACCCCCAAGATAATCTAAGGACACCAAAAAGCCAAAGCTTGGGGATGCCCCGGAAGGCATCCCCTCTTTCGTCTACTTCCATCGGTAACTTTACTTGGAGCTATATTTTTATTCACTACATGATATGTGTTTTGCTTGGAGCGTCTTGTATGATTTTAGTCTTTGCTTTTTAGTTTACCACAATCATATTTGCTGTACACACCTTTTGAGAGAGACACACATGATTCAGAAATTATTTGAATACTCTATGTGCTTCACTTATATCTTTTGAGTTATATAGTTTTGCTCTAGTACTTCACTTATATCTTTTAGAGCACGGTGGTGGATTTGTTTTATAGAAACTATTGATCTCTCATGCTTCACTTAGATTATTTTGAGAGTCTTAAATAGCATGGTAATTTGCTTAAATAATCATAATACGCTAGGTATTCAAGATTAGTAAAAACTTTCTTATGAGTGTTTTGAATACTAAGAGAAGTTTGATGCTTGATGATTGTTTTGAGATATGTAGGTAGTGATATTAAAGTTGTGCTAGTTGAGTAGTTGTGAATTTGAGAAATACTTGTATTGAAGTTTGCAAGTCCCGTAGCATGCACGTATGGTAAACGTTATGTAACAAATTTGAAACATGAGGTGTTCTTTGATTGTCCTCCTTATGAGTGGTGGTCAGGGACGAGCGATGGTCTTTTCCTACCAATCTATCCCCCTAGGAGCATGCGCGTAGTGCTTGGTTTTTGATGACTTGTAGATTTTGGCAACAAGTATGTGAGTTCTTTATGACTAATGTTGAGTCCATGGATTATACGCACTCTCACCATTCCATCATTGCTAGCCTCTTCGGTACCGTGCATTGCCCTTTCTCACATTGAGAGTTGGTGCAAACTTCGCCAGTGCATCCAAACCCCATGATATGATACACTCTTTCACACATAAACCTCCTTATATATTTCTCAAAATAGCCACCATACCTACCTATTATGGCATTTCCATAGCCATTCCGAGATATATTGCCATGCAACTTTCCACCATCCCGTTTATCATGACACGTTCATCATTGTCATATTGTTTACCAGGATCATGTAGTTGACATAGTATTTGTGGCAAGGCCACCGTTCATAATTCGTTCACACATGTCACTCTTGGTTCATTGCATATCCGGTACACCGCCGGAGGCATTCATATAGAGTCATACCTTGTTCTAGTATCGAGTTGTAATCATTGAGTTGTAAATAAATAGAAGTGTGATGATCATTGTGGGAGTCCTAGATTAGGGGGTCTCCAGACAGCCGGACTATCTCCATTGGCCGGACTGTTAGACTATGAAGATACAAGATTGAAGACTTCGTCTCGTGTCCGGATGGGACTCTACTTGGCATGGAAGGCAAGCTAGGCAATACAGATATGGATATGTCCTCCTTTGTAACCGACCTTGTGTAACCCTAACCCTCTCCGGTGTCTATATAAACCGAAGAGTTTTAGTCCGTAGGACAACAATCACAACATACAATCATACCATAGGCTAGCTTCTAGGGTTTAGCCTCTCTGATCTCGTGGTAGATCTACTCTTGTAACACCCATATTATCGATATCAACCAAGCAGGACGTAGGGTTTTACCTCCATCAAGAGGGCCCGAACCTGGGTAAAACTTCGTGTCCCTCGCCTCCTGTTACCATCCGGCCTAGACGCACAGTTCGCGACCCCCTACCTGAGATCCGCCGGTTTTGACACCGACATTGGTGCTTTGATTGAGAGTTCCTCTGTGTCATCGCCGTTAGGCTTGATGGCTCCTACTATCATCGATGGCGATGCGGTCCAGGGTGAGACTTTTCTCCCCGGACAGATCTTCGTATTCGGCGGCTTTGCACTGCGGGCTAATTCGCTTGGCCATATGGAGCAGATTGAAAGCTACGCCCCTGGCCATCAGGTCAGATTTGGAAGTTTGAATTACACGGCCGACATCCACGGAGACTTGATCTTCGACGGATTTGAGCCATAGCTGGGCGCGCCGCACTGTCGCGATGGGTATGACCTAGCTCTGCCGCCGAACAGTACCCCAGAGGCCACGCCCGCATTAGCTCCGACCCTCAGTTCGGAGCCAACTGCGCCAATCGAGGATGGATGGCTAGACACCGCCTCAGGAGCTGCAGTCACAACGGCGATCGAGCCGAACACCAGCATAATCCTCTGCGCAGCCCATAACTCCAAGGTGTCGGACTCTTTTCCGGACTCCGAACCGTCCGCGCCCCTGCCAATCGAATCCTATTGGGCACCGATCATGGAATTTACTGCCACAGATATCTTTCAGCACTCGCCCTTCGGCGACATTCTGAAATCATTAAAGTCTCTCTCTTTGTCAGGAGAGCCCGGGCCGGATTATGGCCAACATGATTGGGATGCGGAAGAAGAAGAAATTCGACGCCCACCCACCACCCACTTCGTAGCCACTGTTGATGATTTAATCGACATGCTCGACTTCGACTACGAAGACATCGACGGTATGGAAGACGATGTAGGAGACAAACATGAACCAGCGCCTATAGGGCACTGGAAAGCCACCTCACAATATGACATATACATGGTGGATACACCAAATGAAGGCAATGGCAACGAGATAGCAGAGGATGACCCCTCCAAGAAGCAACCCAAGCGCCAACATCAGCGGCGCCGCTCTAAGTCCCGCCAAAGCAAAAGTGGTGATACCGGCACAGGAGATAATAACACTCCGGATAGTGCCGAAGACAACAACAATCCCCTCCAGCAAGATTTAGAGCAGGAGAATGAAGGAGCAAGCTCTCCCGAGAGAGCGGCAGACAGAGAGGAGGAGGATGACAATTACATGCCCCCCCTCCGAAGACGAGGCAAGCCTTGGCGACGATGAATTCGCCGTCCCAGAGGATCCCGTCGAACAAGAGCGCTTCAAGCGCTGGCTTATGGCCACGGCAAATAGCCTGAAGAAGAAGCAGCAGCAGCTCCAAGCTGATCAAGATCTGCTAGCTGACAAATGGACTGAAGTCCTCGCGGCCGAGGAATATAAACTCGAGCGTCCTTCCAAGAGTTACCCAAGGCGCAGGTTACTACCCTGATTGGAGGAAGAAGCGTATGACATGGCTGATCGGCCACCTCGTGGCCGCGATAGAGAGGCATTCCAGCCAAAAGCTCAGCCTCCACCCCAACACCATTCAAATAAAAAGGCATGGGGAGATATGCCAGACATGCGAGACATATTGGAGGACAAAGCAAAGCATTCAAGATCGATCTACGGATCACGAGGGTGCACCACTCTGCGAGACGATAAACGTCACGCCGAATACAGTAAAAGCAAATCCGGCCAGGCCGGACACAGCGGGCAAGACCCATTCGAGCTGCGTCGAGATATAGCCCAATACAGAGGCGCTGCACACCCCTTATGCTTCACAGACGAAGTAATGTAACATAAATTCCCAGAAGGTTTCAAACCTGTAAACATTGAATCATACGACGGCACAACAGATCCCGCAGTATGGATCGAGGACTTCCTCCTCCACATCCACATGGCCCGCGGTGATGACTTACACGCCATCAAATACCTCCCACTAAAGCTCAAAGGACCAGCGCGGCATTGGCTTAATAGCTTGCCAGCGGACTCCATTAGCTGTTGGGAAGATCTGGAAGCCGCATTCCTCGACAACTTTCAGGGCACTTATGTGCGACCACCAGACGCCGATGACTTGAGCCACATAATTCAGTAGCCAGAAGAATCAGCCAGGCAATTCTGGATTCGGTTCCTTACAAAGAAAAATCAAATCGTCGACTGTCCAGATGCGGAGGCCTTAGCGGCTTTCAAGAACAACATCCGAGACGAGTGGCTAGCCCGGCACCTTGGTCAGGAAAAGCCGAAATCTATGGCAGCTCTCACGACGCTCATGACCCACTTTTGTGCAGGAGAAGACAGCTGGCTGGCTCGCAGTAATAACATATCAAAGAACCATGGTACCTCAGATACCAAGGACGGCAATAGCAGGTCACGTTGCAACAAGCATAATCGCCGCATTAACAGCGAAAATACCAAGGATACAATAGTCAATACCAGATTCAAAGGCTCTAAACCCGGTCAGCAGAAAAAGCCATTCAAACAAAGTACGCCGGATCCGTCCAGCTTGAACCGTATACTCGATCGCTCATGTCAAATACACGACACTCCAGACAAGCCAGCCAATCACACCAACAGGGATTGTTGGGTGTTCAAGCAGGTCGGCAAGTTAATTGCCGAAAACAAGGACAAGGGGCCGCATAGTGATGACAAGGAGGAGCCCCGGCAGCCGCACACTGGAGGATAGAAGAGGTTTCCCCCGCAAGTGCGGACGGTGAACATGATATACGCAACCCACATCCCCAAGAGGGAGCGGAAGTGTGCGCTCAGGGACGTATATGCGTTGGAGCCAGTCGCCCCAAAGTTCAACCCTTGGTCCTCCTGTCCGATCACCTTCGATCGCAGGGACCACCCTACTAGCACCCATCATGGCGGATTCGCTGCACTGTTTATAGATCCAATCATCAACGGATTTCACCTCATTCGAGTCCTTATGGACGGCGGCAGCAGCCTAAACCTGCTTTATCAGGACACATTGCACAAAATGGGTATAGACCCCTCAAAGATCAAACCCACAAAAACGACCTTTAAGGGCGTCATTCTAGGCGTAGAGGCCCATTGCACAGGCTCCATTACACTGGAAGTGGTCTACGAATCCCCGGATAACTTCCGAAGCGAAGAGTTAGTCTTCGATATAGTCCCGTTCCGCAGTGGTTATCACGCGCTGCTCGGACGAACCGCATTTGCTAGATTCAACGCGGTACTTCATTATGCATACCTCAAGCTCAAGATGCTAGGACCCCGCGGAGTTATTACAGTCAATGGAAACACAGAGCGCTCTCTCCGAACAGAGGAGCACACCGCGGCCCTCGCAGCGGAAGCGCAAAGCATCCTCTCAAGGCAATCTACCAGTTCGGCATTTCAAAGCCCGAACACCTTCAAGCGCGCTCGAGGCAATCGGCAAATAGACCGCCTGGCACGATCTGAGCTCGCGTAGCAATACCACGCCCCCCAATCCCATCCCAACGGTGATATTCGTGCCACGCGTACATAATTATGCATTAAAAATACCATGGGCACAGGTGGGGAGGGGGGCACAACTACGGCACGCCCCAAAACGCGGCTTAAACCGCACTAGGGGCTTCCTGTTCGGTTATTTTTATTTTTCTTTCAGGACCTTAATCTCTAGAAACACTGTCCGGCAGCACTATTGCCGAACACATGATGCAGCAACCAAGGAGGCAGATAGCTACGTTATACCACAGAATCTCCAGGTTGATTACAGTAACGAGCGAAATATTTGATATCATATCATTTATTAGCTTGCCCTTGGAAGGGACATAGTCCCACTCTTTGCTTATCGCACCACCTGTATCATTCTGCTTTAACACAATTTTTCAATAAACAATGCATGACATTAAGACTATTATTGCATTCCTGTTATATATATATATATATATATATATATATATATATATATATTGTTCATTAATGACGCCTTGCAACCGTACACTCTGGTACGACCAACACACCAGGGGCTTAAGTACCCACAATATGGTGTGAGAAGTCCAAACACTTTCACAAGTGCAGCACCCCGAACTTATAGCATTATATGCATCAGCTCCGAATCATGTCTTTGGTCAAATGTTGGGTTTGCCCGGCTCCTATGTTTTGGTACCTTACATTCCGCTCTATTGGCTAAGGTAGCGCTAGGAGAACTACTGCGATTGTGCCCCGGTTCTGCCGGGCTGAGCACCTCAGTAGAGAAAGCTAAAACTGACTGTCATGATAAGGCGAGAGACTGGTCGCTGTTTGGTGAGGTTTTTCGAGTCCCTAATGACTTATGCCACTTAGGGCGAAAGGCCGGCCCTGTCCGGCTTACAGGCGTGTATTGCGCCCCGAATTCGGCCTTCCAAATACCAGGGGCTTCGCCGAAGTTTAAAATTATGGAATCCTATGGCTAAGTGAGAGCAATAAAGCATTATTAGTCTGGTTGCCTTGTTCGTTGTGCTGAGCACCTCCCTCGAAGGACCCAAACATGGGAACAAGAGTGCTCAGGTTTATCCCGAACACCCCAGCGCTCATGGCATGGGGGCAGAAGCCGAGGACTAGCCATCTCTCAGATTGGATAAACAGCCAAACAGAAGGTAATATTTTAAACTCCAACAAGTGTTGCATAGCGCATATGAAACAAGTTTTCATACATACAGGATAAAACGAGCAAGTCTCATTCAAATATTACATCTTTCGAGCACTCATCCGCGATGAGATGGGCACCCGGCAGAACACCCTCATAGTACATCTCGGGGTGGCGGTGCTCCTTGCCCTCTGGCGGCCCCTCCTTGATCAGCTTCACGGTGTCTAGCTTGACCCACTTCAGTTTCACACGGGCGAAAGCCCGGCGTGCACGTTCAATGCAGAGGATCGCTTGACGGCCTCCTGCCGTGGGCAGGCATCCACAAGCCGCCTCACCAGGCCGAAGAAGCTGCTCGGAAGGGCGTCACCAGGCCACAACCGGACTACAAAGCTCTTCATGGCCTGATTGGCCGCCTTATGTAGCTCGACCATCTGCTTCAGCTGGTCGCTCGTTGGCACCGGATGTTCGGCCTCAGCATACTGAGACCAGAACAACTTCTCTGTCGAGCTCCCGTCCTCGGCCTGGTAAAACTGTGCGGCATCGGACACACTGCGGGGCAAATCTGCGAATGCTCCTGAGGAGCTCCGGATCTGGGTAAGTAATCAGTAATTTACTTTTACATGCTTGCTTCGCATATAAAAAGCCTTACCCGCTGCTATCTTATTCATCGCATCGATCTCTTGGAGGGCCTTTTGGGCTTTGTCCTTGGCAGATTTTACACTCTCGAGGGCCGCGGCAAGCTCTGACTCCCGCGTCTTGAAGTCAAGCTCCAATGCCTCGTGCTTCATCACGAGAGCCTAGAGCTCTTGCTGCACCTCGCCCACCCGAGCCTCGTGCCTCTCTCGCTCGGTGCACTCCTTGGCCGCTTTATCTTCGGCCTCGGTTAGCGCTCGCTTCAGGGTCGCCACCTCAGTCATGGCCCCTGGCAAACATACAATGATCCTGTCATTTTGCAATCACGTCCTTTTTATATATACATATCTATAGACGGGGTATTACTTACCCTTGTTCTCCTCGAGCTCCCTCTGGGCAAGGCCGAGCTCTTTTCGGGACTCCTTGAGGTCCCGCTTCAGTACGGCAACCTCCGCAGTTAGTGCAGTGGACGCCAGCAGCGAAGCCTGCATATGCATATCGACATACTTATATTAGACTCCTGTGATATTATTTGATCCTCTGTTCGGCTTTTCTTTGTGAACACCGAAAAAGCATCAGGGGCTACTATCTATGCGGTAATATTTCTACTACATTTTAAAACCACTTACCTTAAAGCCTGTTAGAAGGCTGGCATAGGCTTCAGTCAATCCTCTCTTGGCGGACTGAACCTTATGGATCACCACACTCATAACAGTAAGGTGCTCCTCCTCGATGGAAGCGCTGCGAAGCGCTTCCAACAGGTTGTCCAGCGCCTCTGGATGGACAGAGGTTGCCGATGCAAGCATCTTGCCCCTCTTAGCAGGAGGCCGCCTGCCCACAGTCCGGAACCGCTTGAGGTTCCGGCACAGTGTCCAGCTGAAGGCCGAACTCGGAGCCCTTAGGGGCTTTGTCCTCCTGCTCCCAGAGTCCGAGAGGCCGCCTTTGGGCGCCTCCGGGACTGTCTCCCCCCGACCCGGTGCCTCTTGGGACAGCACCTCGGTGTCGTCAGCAGGACGAGGGGAGGAGGCGGTCGGGACTGGATCGCTATCCATGTCCGACGACCCTAGGGAGCCGTCCGATGACACATCGAGATTGGCTCGTGGCGGCCTGCATAATCATGTTCGACGTTAGGGAGAGCAGTGCGGCGAAGGAATACTATGACTTGCTCTGGTGTCCGAATACTTACGACTTTCCCAGGGGCCTGGCCCTGGGCAACCACTCGTCTTCGCTGTCGACGACGGTGGTAGAGTGGTCCGTAGTGAGGGTCCTCCCTTTCTTGGACCCTCCGGCCTCCCCGGTCGGGGCGGCCTTCCTTTTCTTGTCTCCCCCGACTGGAGGGGGAGCATCCTCTTCTGCCTCCCCGTCTTCGGGGGAGCATTGCGCCATGGAGTCTTCGGATGGTGAGTCCGACGACGCCTGGCGTCGGGAACTCTTTCGGGTTCCCTTGGCCTTTTTGGTCTTCTCCAGCACCGTATAAGGAGCCGGAGTCAGCATCTTCGTCAGGAGAGCGCTTGCTGGGCCTTCGGGCAAAGGTGCCGGACAGTCGATCTGTCCGGCCGTCTCCTACCAATCCTGTCAAAGGCACGGGAGTTTAGATCCCGCATGGGGCCAATCTATGAAAAACATCTATCCTGTAAGAGGTAAAAGCAACTTACCGCACTGGCTTGGCGCTTCGCGCTGAATCCGCGATCCTCAGTAGCAGGAGGGAGGACCTCGACGCTTTTGAACAGCACCCTCCAGGCATCTTCGTGAGTTGTGTCGAAGAGCCTGTTCAGAGTTCGGTGCTGCGCCGGGTCGAACTCCCACAAGTTGAAGGCCCGTTGTTGGCACGGGAGGATCCGGCGGATGAGCATGACCTAGACTACGTTGACAAGCTTGAGCTTCTTGTTCACCATGCTTTGAAGACATGTGTGGAGTCCGGTCAGCTCGTCCGAACTACCCCAGGACAGGCCCTTCTCTTGCCAGGAGGTGAGCCGTGTGGGGAAGCCAGATCGGAACTCGGGGGCCGCTACCCATTTAGGGTCACGCGGCTCGGTGATGTAGAACCACCCCGACTACCATCCCTTTATTGTCTCCACAAAGGAGCCCTCGAGCCATGTGACGTTGGGCATCCTGCCCACCATGGAACCTCTGCACTCTGCCTGGCAGCCGCTCACTACCTTCGACTTGACATTAAAAGTCTTCAGCCATAAGCCGAAGTGGGGCTTGATGCGGAGGAAGGCCTCGCACACGGTGATAAACGCCGAGATGTTGAGGATGAAGTTCGGGGCCAGGTCATGAAAGTCTAGGCCATAGTAGAACATGAGCCCCCAGATAAATGGGTGAAGCGGAAATCCCAGTCCGCGGAGGAAATGGGTGAGAAACACCACCCTCTCATGGGGCCTGGGGGTGGGGATGAGTTGCCCCTCATCTGGGAGCCGGTGCTCGATGTCGTCGGGCAGGTATCCGGCTCTCCTCAGTTTTTTGATGTCTTCCTCCGTGACGGAGGAGACCATCCACTTTCATCCCGCTCCGGACATGGTTGGAGAAGGTTGAGGTAGAAGTGTGGGCTTGGGCGCTAGAGCTCGAGTGTGTGAAAGCGGATGAGCAAAGGAGGAAGAAGGCATGGGTAGAAAAGTGAATCCTTATCCCTTTATTAGGGAGGATGAAACTAAGCGTCCCCACTTTCCTGGTAAAACTCGCTTGTCCCCCAAGTGCCGCAATTGATGGCGCGGTTGGGTCACCCACACCCGTATTGATGAGAATCCCGTAATTGGGGGGGGGGCACAATCTCTGCTTCGACGAGACATGTCAAAAAACTGCCTCGCGTTATGTGCGGGGCTGGTTAAAGGAAACGGTTCGAATAATCACCAGGCCATGACATAATGTCGTGCTGCCAAAACAAGCTAGCAAATTAGATCTGCAAGGATATTATTCTCTCTACGGTGGAATGTGGAACTTATTTTGCAGGGTCGGACACTATCCTCATATTCAAATTCTTTTGTGATGTATTCGGAGAGGGAACCCGCCTTGCAATGCCGAAGACAATACTGCGCGCCGGACTCATCGTCATTGAAGCCTGGTTCAGGGGCTACTGTGGGAGTCCTGGATTGGGGTCTCCGGACAGCCGGACTATCTCCATTGGCCGGACTGTTAGACTATGAAGATACAAGATTGAAGACTTCGTCTCGTGTCCGGATGGAACTCTACTTGGCGTGGAAGGCAAGCTAGGCAATACGGATATGGATATCTCCTCCTTTGTAACCGACCTTGTGTAACCCTATCCCTGTCTGGTGTCTATATAAACCGAAGAGTTTTAGTTCGTAGGACAACAATCACAACATACAATAATACCATAGGCTAGCTTCTAGGGTTTAGCCTCTTTGATCTCGTGGTACATCTACTCTTGTAACACCCATATCATCAATATCAATCAAGCAGGATGTAGGGTTTTACCTCCATCAAGAGGGCCCGAACCTGGGTAAAACTTCGTGTCCCTCGCCTCCTGTTACCATCCAGCCTAGATGCACAGTTCGGGACCCCCTACCCGAGATCCGCCGGTTTTGACACCGACAGTCATATTTAATAGAGCATTGGCCCAATAAAAAAGATAAAGGCCAAAAAAAGAAGGCCCCAAAAAAAGAAATGAAAAGGGACAATGCTACTATCCTTTTTCCACACTTGTTCTTCAAAGTAGCACCATGATCTTCATGATAGAGAGTCTCTTGTTTTGTCACTTTCATATACTAGTGGGAATTTTTCATTATAGAACTTGGCTTGTATATTCCAACAATGGGCCTCCTCAAGTGCCCTAGGTGTTCGTGAGCAAGCAAGTTGGATGCACACCCACTAGTTTCTTTCGTTGAGCTTTCATACATTTATAGCTCTAGTGCATCCGTTGCATGGCAATCCCTACTACTTGCATTAACATCAATCGATGGGCATCTCCATAGCTCATTGATTAGCCTCGTTGATGTGAGACTTTCTCCTTTTTTGTATTCTCCACATAACCCCCATCATTATACTCTATTCCACCCATAGTGTTATATCCATGGCTCACGCTCATGTATTGCGTGAAGGTTTATAAAGTTTGAGATTACTAAAGTATGAAATGCTTGGCTTGTCATCGGGGTTGGGCATGATGAGAGCATTCTTGTGTGACAAAAATGGAGCATGACAAAACTATATGATTTTGTAGGGATGAACTTTCTTTGGCCATGTTATTTTGAGAAGACATAATTTCTTAGTTAGTATGCTTGAAGTATTATTATTTCTATGTCAATATTAAACTTTTATCTTGAATCTTTTGGATCTGAATATTCATGCCACAATTAAGAAGAATTACATTGAAATTATGCCTAGTAGCATTCCACATCAAAAATTATGTTTTTATCATTTACCTACTCGAGGACAAGCTGAAATTTAGCTTGGGGATGCTTGATACGTCTCCAACGTATCTATAATTTTTGATTGCTCCATGCTATATTATCTTCTGTTTTGGAAATTATTGGGCTTTATCATTCACTTTTATATTATTTTTGGGACTAATCTATTAACCGGAGGCCCAGCCTAGAGTTGCTGTTTTTTTGCCTATTTCAGAGTTTCGTGGAAAAAGAATATCAAACGAGTCCAAACGGAATGAAACCTTCGGGAACATGATTTTCAGAACGAACATGATCTAGTAGACTTGGACCCTACGTCAAGCAACCAACAGGGAAGCCACGAGGTAGGGGGGCGCGCCTACCCCCTAGGCATGCCCTCCACCCTCGTGGGCCCCCTGTTGCTCCACCGACGTACTCCTTCCTCCTATATATACCTACGTACCCCCAAACGATCAAAAAAGGAGCCAAAACCCGAATTCCACCGCCATAACTTTATGTATCCACGAGATCCCATCTTGAGGCCTATTCTAGAGCTCCGCCGGAGGGGGCATCGATCACGGAGGGCTTCTACATCAGCACCATAGCCGCTCTGATGATGTGTGAGTAGTTTACCTCAGACCTTCGGGTCCATAGTTATTAGCTAGATGGCTTCTTCTCTCTTTTTGGATCTCAATACAATGTTCTCCCCCTCTCTCGTGGAGATCTATTCGATGCAATCTTCTTTTGCGGTGTGTTTGTTTAGACCGATGAATTGTGGGTTTATGATCAAGTTTATCTATGAACAATATTTGGATCTTCTGAATTCTTTTATGTATGATTGGTTATCTTTGCAAGTCTCTTCGAATTATCAGTTTGGTTTGGCCTACTAGATCGATCTTTTTTGCAATGGGAGAAGTGCTTAGCTTTGGATTCAATCTTGCGGTGTACTTTCGCAGTGATAGTAGGGGCAGCAAGGCACGTATTGTATTGTTACCATCGAGGATAACAAGATGTTTTTTATCATATTGCATGAATTTATCCCTCTACATCATGTCATCTTGCTTAAAGCGTTACTCTGTTCTTATGAACTTAATACTCTAGATGCATGATGGATAGCGGTCGATGTGTGGAGTAATAGTAGTAGATGCAGGCAGGAGTCGGTCTACTTGTCTCGGACGTGATGCCTATATACTTTATCATACCTAGATATTCTCATAACTATGCTCAATTCTGTCAATTGCTCAACAGTAATTTGTTCACCCACCGTAAAATACTTATGCTCTTGAGAGAAGTCACTAGTGAAGCCTATGGCCCCCGGGTCTATCTTCCACCATATTAATCTTCCAACACTTAGTTATTTTCATTGCCTTTTATTTTACTTTGCATCTTCATCATAAAAATACCAAAAATATTATCTTATCATAGCTATTAGATCTCACTCTCGTAAGTGACCGTGTAGGGATTGACAACCCCTTATCGCGTTGGTTGTGAGGATTTATTTGTTTTGTGTAGGTGCGAGGGACTCGCGCGTAGCCTCCTATTGGATTGATACCTTGGTTCTCAAAAACTGAGGGAAATACTTACGCTACTTTGCTGCATCACCCTTTCCTCTTCAAGGGAAAACCAACGCAGTGCTCAAGAGGTAGCAGCCCGAGTCCTCGGTGGGGGGAATCCTTGACGGACATGACCCCTTGGGTGAGTGTACGGATCCGGACTTCGATAGAGCCAGTTTCCGATGTTTGTCCTGTTCGTCACCTATTTTTAAAGGATATCGAAGGAAGAAATAAAAAGAAAATAAATAATTATAGAAAAATTTACTGGAGTGCTTGCAGGCTTGTCCGTATTGTGCTTCCGCCAATGCCCATGGTA
Organism: Triticum aestivum; assembly: GCF_018294505.1. NCBI lineage: Eukaryota > Viridiplantae > Streptophyta > Magnoliopsida > Poales > Poaceae > Triticum > Triticum aestivum. The sequence goes on along the minus strand of NC_057797.1, from coordinate 115,488,017 downwards.
TCTTGAGTGCGTAATGATGTATGCGCGGTACAAACTTTGTAGGTGTACGGAGTGGGCGGCGAAAGCCGGGTTGCTATTTCCGTTCTAGGAGTAGTTGATCCTCGGGTGGAGACTGCTTTTGACCCCCGGTGTTTCGTTGGTGAACCTTTTCGTCATCCTTGTCGCTTGGCGGCCTCTTCCCCCTGTGCTCGGCGTTGAGCTTGACGGACTGTTTAAAGACCCAACAGTTTCTGTTGGTATGATTAGCTTGTTTATTGGGGTGGCCATGAATCTGGCACGGTCGGTCCAATATCCTGTCCAGGTTGGATGGTTCGTCTCGATTCGCCTTGAATGGCTTCTTCCACTGACCGGGCTTGGGGTTGCTGAATCCGGCGTTGACCGCTGTGTCGCCTGATCTTTCATTGTCATTGCGACTGCTGTTTTTGCTTCCTCATGGCTTGCCGTTACTGTCTCGGATTTCGGAGGTGCCCTGGTTGTTGGCGCTATTGCTTCTACGAGCGAGCCAGCTGTCTTCTCCCGCGCAAAAGCGGGTCATCAGAGCAGTGAGGGCTGTCATGGATTTAGGTCCTTCTTGGCCGAGGTGGAGTGCAAGCCATTCATCTCGGACGCTGTGTCTGAAAGCCGCAAGGGCTTCCGCGTCCGGACAGTCGATGATTTGGCTCTTTTTGAGTAAGAACCGAGTCCAGAGCTCCCTGGTTGATTCTCTGGGCTGTTGGACAATGTGACTTAGGTCATCGGCATCAGGTGGCCGGACATGTGTTTGTTGGAAGTTATCGACGAAGGCCTCTTCTAAGTTCTCCCAACTGCCTATGGAGTTCTCAGGCAGGCTGTTTAACCAGTACCGAGCTAGTCCTTTTAGTTTTAGTGGGAGGTATTTAATGGCGTGGAGATCGTCCCCAAGGGCCATATGGATGTGGAGGATGAAATCCTCTATCCATACCGCGGGATTGGTTGTCCCGTTGTATGATTCAATATTGACGGGTTTGAATCCTTCGGGGAATTCATGATCCATTACTTCATCAGTGAAGCAAAGCAGGTGTGCGACACCTCTATGTTGGGCCACACTGCGACGTAACTCCAAAGGAGTTCCCCTATGGTTTTCGGCTCGGTCGTGGCGAGGTGTGACACGTCCAAATAGGTAGCCATCATCGCGTGTCGAAGCATGCTTTCGCGATCCATAGATCGGTCTTGCATGTCCTGCTCTATTGCCCAAGTCCCTCTGCAGGTTGTCTGGGTAATCGTGACCTGCGTTGTTCTTGCCTTTACTGTGAGGTGGGGCGGTCTGGTGTTCAGCTTGAGTTGCCTCTTTATCCGAACAGAGTTGCCGGGACCTGCCGCATTGTGTGACGATGGTATGGGCTCCAACGCCTCATCATCGGACTGGTATAGCAATCTGTGCAGTGGGTAGATTTTGGCTAGGCCACTAAGGCCGTATTCTTCGACGACCAGGACTTCGGTCCATCTGTCGTTGAGTAGGTCTTGGTTAGCTTGAAGTTGTTGCTGCTTATTTTTTTAGGCTCCTTGCCGTAGCTACCAGCCTGCGCTTGAAGCGCTCCTGCTCGAGGGGCTCTTCGGGTATGATGAAGTCTTCGTCGCCGAGGCTTACCTCATCTTCGGAGAGCGGAAGGTAGTTGTCGTCCTCCGAGCCGTCGCTGGGCAGGGCCTGTTCGTCGGGGTTGTCTTGCCCTTTTTCTATTCCTCCTGTTCGGACATTGCTCCCACAGGGTCTTCATTGCTTTCGGCGCCATCCGAAGTACTATTTTCTCCAGCGCCATCGTTGCTGTGACGTGACTTGGGGCGCCGGAACTTAGACTGTGTCTCAGGAGTTTTAGCTGGATCTCCCTTGTCCTTGCCGCGAGGCTTTTTAAGTGTATTGATCATGTACACGTCATATGAAGAGGTGGCCGTCCCACGCCTGATGACTGGCGGGTCTTGGCCTTGCTCCTTATCGGCGTTGTCGTCTATGCCGTCAATGTCTTCAGAGCCAGAAGTGGGCATGTCGGTTAAGTCCTCGACAGTGGCTATGAAGTGGGTGGCGGGTGGGAAGTGAAATTCTCCCTTGTCAGCCTCCAGCTCGAACCAGACATAGTTCGGCCATAAGTCCTTCTCTAAGGATAAGTTCTTTAAAGAGTTTAGCACATCACCCAAAGGTGAGTGTTGGAAGATGTCTGCGGCGATAAATTCGAAAATCGATAACCGATCTAGCTCAGTGTCCGTAGGCGTACCCGGTCCGGGACTTATAGCCGGAGACGAGTCCGGAGTTCCATTGACGCAAATATTGCGGGGTGCCGAGTCCGTGTGCGGCTCAAACGCCACGGACTCTGTGGCCTCGGATGGCATGATCTGCTCTGGTTCTAAGGCCATTGCAGCAACAGGGACCATCTCCTGATGTGATCCGATGACAGATTTAAGTCATGTTCATCGGGTCGAGGGGGAGCGATCGCTGCGGTCTCAAATCCATTGAATATCAAGTCTCCACTGTCGGCGTTCTAGGAACGGGGGTCCCCAGACTTGCCTACCTGCGGCCTGCGGCGTGGCTCAAAGGAGGCCCAGTACGGCCCATCTTCACCAACACAAGACTCAAGACCCTCGCGAGGGGCCAAGCCTCGTGGGGCCGACGACACGGACCTTCCTCAGGCACGGCCTCGTCAGGCTGGCTCGCGAGGAGGTGGAGAGATCAAGGCGGGGTACCTCGCGAGGTGCCCATGACGCAAGCCATGACGACTCAGGGCGCCAGGTGGGTGCCAGCCCGTGCGGCATCTTCCTTTCCTCTTTGGTGCAAAGGGGGCAAGCGCAGCCGCGGAGTACCGAGGCATTAGGCAAAGGTTGCCATTTCGGTGCAACGAGACCAGGACCTGGAGGACTACGAGGCGGAGGTCACCATGGAGCCCAAGACGGTGTCATCACCAGATCTTTGCACAGGCGAAGACCGCTTTTGTCAGGATAGTTGATACTTGTTGTCCCCCTTCAAATTAGCCCGCCATTGTTGGCTCCCTTCCCGCTCAATATTTGGGAAGAGGACCAGGGCACTATAAATAGGATGAGCCACCCACACAGCAAGGGGGTTCTTATTCGAAGAGAGAGAGAAAAAGGTAGTTGAACTCCTCCCAGCAGTTCATCGCCTCAGCCAAGAACAGACCCTCGCGAGGCTGTTCTTCCTTGTATTGTTCATCATCATCAGCCCCAAGAGGCAATCCACTCACCTCACACTGGAGTAGGGTATTACACCACAATGGTGCCCCGAACCAGTATAAACCTTGTGTCTCTTGTGTAGTTCTTTCAGTAGTTTTAGATCCTTGCGACACAGAGAGGTAGAAGGCGTAATCTCCATGCGCATCCCAGTGTTCGAACCTTAAGAGTCTGTCGGAACCCGAAATCCGACATTTGGCGCGCCAGGTAGGGGTGCGCCGGAGTTCGTCTTCCACCGCCCCGTTCTCCTCCCTCCGTTGCATCCATGTTCGACGCTCGTCGGGCCCGCGCCGAGCATCGGGCCGCCATCGCTTCCCGCGTCGCCCAGACGACGCCCGTCGGCGGACGTCCTCGTCGTTCCCCGTCGCCCGCCATCAACGCCGCCACTGGCCTAGCGGGGGGCGAGCAGCAAGCGTCGTCTCAGCATCCATCCGTGCGGCAAGACGGCCGCACCGCTACTCCATCGCTCACACCAGCTGTCTCTTCGTCCCGCGCACTCCGCGCACCCTTGGAGGCTCGAGCTGCGCTCATCGCGGCTAACGAGCTCCTGCGCTACCGTCCCGTCGATGACGTCTATGAAGAGTGGCTCGACCGCGTCGCCGAGCTCGTCCGCGCCGCGGGGGGCTCTCCCGCGCCATCCGTTCCGCCGCGCCGCACCCCCCCCCCCCCGCGCGGGCAATGAAGCTCCGGG